>NC_133371.1:792249-818707 GCF_049309525.1 Garra rufa | reverse complement strand
TTTTGTCTTGTTTCCAGCCAAAATATCTAAAAATTCTTGAATCAGGAAAGATTTTCAAAACAATTAAAAATTTGTGTCTTGTCTTTAGTAAAAACAAGTCAAAATTAGGTGAGTTTTTGCTTAAAACAAGCTAAATAATCTGCCAATAGGGTAAGAAAAATAATCTAGTTGTCTGCTTGAAATAAGATTTTTTTTCTTTCCATTGGCAGATTATTTTGCTTGTTTTAAGCAAAAACTCACTTAATTTTGACTTGTTTTTACTAAAAACAAGATAATAATTTTAACTTGTCTAGACAATCCTTCCTGATTCAAGATTTTTTTTAGATATTTTGGCTGGAAACAAGACAAAAATCTAAGTAAGAAAAGCATTTTTTGCAGTGTAGCTATACTAACTGCAAATTGATATTACAAAAAATTTTAAGTTAAATGAACTGAACTTGGTAATTACTATTACTAAACATTTTAAAGTAAATAAACTGATTTGTTTTAAGTTCAAATTACTTATTTTTTTAGGGCAACCAGTTTCCTAATGTTTTTTAAGTAAATTCAACTTATCTGGGTTTATAGTGTATCGTAAAGAAACCCACACACAAACGCTCCTTGAACAACTTTGGTTTCTGTTTGTAAAGAGCACTTGTAAGACTCTAAAGATGGGAGGAAGGAAGTGATCTGAAGAGGTGAAAACATTAGCCGCCGTACCTGAAAGACTCGGGGCTCGGTGTGCATTTTCTAACGATAGCAAAGCTTTGTAAACCAATTCCACAGACATGATCCTCAAATCTCCACACTATAGGGTGCGATTATCCTGAGCAAACCCACCACCCTGTGAAATCACATGGGTAGGATAGGGGTCCGTGGGCGCCCGCCTGTCTCTAAGCAGTAAGCCAATCCCCTGGAGCCTAAGCGGCGTACAGACTCACATCTTTGTCCGACTCACAAACTCACCACATCATACAGCCGTCTTTTCTGTCAGTCATGACACATAACAAAGAGATGTCTGTTTGGTCTACACACCTGACCCCTGCCCCGTGAATATTACCCCACACCACGGCTAAGAGGCCAGACACATTCTTCTGTTATCGATACATGCTCCCTTCAATGAGGCAGATCACTACATCACACTGTTGCATTTCATCACAGCAAAACATTTTAGAAGTAGCAGAGGTAGCCAAACATTACAAGCATATAGTAATTAAAAGCATAATTGTGTCTGCAATTGAAACCACACACAGACACGTATGTATATGCACTGCAAAAAATGCTTTTCTTACTTAGATTATTCGTCTTGTTTCCAGTCAAAATATCTAAAAATTCTTACATCAAGAAGGATTTTCTAGACGAGTAAAAATTATTGTCTTGTTTAATTATTGTCTAAGTCAAAATGAAGTGAGTTTTTGCAAATTACAGTTACAAGCAAAATAATCTGCCAATGGGGTAAGAAAAATAATCTTATTTCAAACAAGATTATTTTTCAAGCAAAAACTCACTTAATTATGCCTTGTTTTTTCTGAAAACAAGACAATTATTTTTTACTCATCTAGAAAATTCTTCTTGATTTAAGGATTTGTAGATATTTTGGCTGGAAACAAGACAAAAAATCTAAGTAAGAAAAGCATTTTTTGCAGTATAGGAAAGTCAGTCACTTTTTAATTTTAAGAATGATTATTTAACACTTGTTCGGGTCATTCCTGTTATACAGTGACTTTTCTGTCACTTTGTGATTTACTTATTTTCTTTAAAACGAGTCACATATTTATAGGATTTTTTATAATATTATTATTATTAATTATATGTTTAGGTCTTATTTATCACTTAAACAGAGATAATACACATTTAAAAATAAATTTTGTATTTTACGCACTTTTTTTTATTGATATAGGCATTCGGTTTTATCATGTCCTCAGTGCAAAGTAATCAACTTCCGCAAAAAAAAAAAAAAAAATTTATAATAATATTAATATATATATATATTATGTTATAGACTAGGCTAAACTGCATCTAATTATATATGTTATAACTATAGTTATTATTCTTTTTTTTGTTTTGTTTTTTTGTTTTTTACAATTTTAATATGTGTCTCTAAAGTCACCTTCCACCCTGTTAGTATGTTCTTTCTTGCCTTCCAAAATAGACTGCAATTCCATTGAGACCATTTTAAAGAAGTGATATTGTTAATTTGTCCCACTTGAATTCAACTGTACAGACTGAGGTAAGCCTCAACTCTGAATCCTACCTTTTTTTTAGCTTTTAAAATGTTACCCTGTTTGTCACAGTCTAAAAGTTCCACCCTGTTAGGCTATGTTATGGACCATGTTTGTCTGGTCAAAAAATGTAAAAAACATATCTGACATAGTTCTGTTTATCTGTAGAAGATTAGAAAGCTAAATGTTTATCACTCAAAGAGCTACAGCTAACTTAGCTCAAAATTTTCCACCCTGTTATAATATTTTATAACAGGGTTAATATAATATTTTTATATTTCCCTGCTTGCCCCAGTGGGCAGTCTTTTTTCCTCCAAGCTTGGGTTCTGGATTGTCCACCTTGTTAGTTTCATGAGCGGGGAGATATAAAAATATTATAACGGGGTGGAAAATCCAGAACCCAATCTTGGAGGAAAAAGACCGCCCACTAAGGCAAGCGGGGAGGTATAAAAATATTATAACGGGGTGGAAAATCCAGAACCCAAGCTTGGAGGAAAAAAGACAGCCCACTAAGGCAAGCGGGGAGATATAAAAACATTATAACAGGGTGGAAAATCCAGAACCCAAGCTTGGAGGAAAAAAGACAGCCAACTAAGGCAAGCGGGGAGATATAAAAATATCATAACAGGGTGGAAAATCCAGAACCCAAGCTTGGAGGAAGAAAGACAGCCCACTAAGGCAAGTGGGGAGATATAAAAATATCATAACAGGGTGGAAAATCCAGAACCCAAGCTTGGAGGAAAAAAGACAGCCCACTAAGGCAAACGGGGAGATATAAAAACATTAAAGAGTTGTGAGAAAATGAGATGCAGCAACAGCAGGTCTTTAAGTCACAGCAGCAAACAAAGCTATCAAATCAACGAACAAAGGTAACAGATAACAAAGATAATTGTAGCTATAATATGGATTCTTCACTTAATGTGAGAAATTGTTTTGTTTTACAGAAAATTAAGGCAGGGAAAGAAAAAACAAGAATAGAAATTTGTAAATATTAAGTTTTTGTGCATAAAAAGTGTCTGTAAACAGGGCATTTGTGTTTGTCTGTTAATTTAGTTCATCTAAACGAATTACAGAATCTTTAGTTTAATTAATTAATTATAAATCAAAAAATATTTCTTATGTCTGACTTCTCTAAACTGTAATTATTTCTCTAGCCACCTCAGCAGAGAATTGCTTTGCCATTTGTCATTATGATTGATTGTGAAAAGAAACCACATAGCTGAGTCATTCCATGAAAATGGCACAATTTGAGTCCCTCTCACCTCTTATGGTGTATTTCATCTCTTGGGTCACCAAACTTTATATTTAAACAGCTTTACATATATATTGAAATGCACCCTTTAATACAGTGTAAAAAAACTGAACTAATTTTTATCTTTTTATGAGAAATAATACAGTTTTTTCCTTTGACACCACCTATTTTGTAATGTCCCTCATGGCCTTGATGAAAGTTTACTTTGAAAATACCAAATCAAACTATTTAAAAAGTCAATAAATTTTGATATCAACCTAAACATCTATTTGTGCTCTTTTTCTGGTAATGTTTCTTTTTTTTTTTTCAAATTTAATTGTTAATTATTCATTAAAATCACAATTGTTTCTGTACCTGAGTAACCCCTCAACCCCGTTACACGAATGATCCCACCCCCATAAATACAATGGTGTGATCCAGAATCTATTTTTTTGTGTCCCTCCCCCAAAATAAATCTAGGTTTTCTTTTGTATTGTTTTGAATCAATATAGGTGCAGTTCCACACATTACAGATGACAAACAATACCTGTTAACACTGGTGTTCCACCCTGTTATGCTCCAATCCACCCTGTTAGACAAGTCATTTTAAATAATAATTTGACAGCAAACTTAAATATTTGGCATCCTTTTGTCTTATTTTATGATGTGAGGAGCATTAACAGCATACATATGTTTTTAAACAAAATTCAATTGTTTTATGTTTCAAGAATGGCATTAGGGACATATATGACCCAGGAAAACCTCATTATTGATTAGCATTTACATTATTAATATTTGTGATGACTATTAGGGTGGAATATTTTCACAGCCTGTGTCTGAACAATCTACCCATAACTATTATTTTTTAAATCCCTGAACATGGCCAATATGTATTCCTAATAGTTAAACATGTCACTATTTTGGTAGAATGCTAAAAACATGAAAAAAAAAATTACTTTATAGAGCCAAAATGTTACTGGATACCAGGAATGACCTGTTAACTAATAGTGGAACAGACTATATCTGGTCATTTATTACAATGGCAACTTCTCATTAAATAGCACGTATGAAAACTAAAATTGCCTAAAAACAAGCTTATGAATTTACATTTACAAAACCGGAACCGGAACTTACAACTCAGTAAGGCGGCACAGACCCGGAAGTGATTTTAACGTTGTGGAAACGTGAGGCGCCTGTGTGGAGCTGCTCTCATTTCAGTGAAGAAGAAGAAGCCGAAGCCTAATAAAACATGTAAGTTAGTTTTACTGCACTCAGCATATAATTATAAACATTTGAACGATACTGCAAGGATTTAAATAACCATTTTGTAGTTTTATAGCCGCTGTAGAAATCACTTAGTAGCACTAATGCTAACGTTAGCCGCTACAATGAACTTTCTATTGTATTGGCTGTTAGGATTCTCCTCTCTGTTTGTTTGTTTTGTAAACGTCGTGTTTGGTTGTTTATTCATTGTCTTTCTCATTGCTTCCGTTTTTTTAACAGTTTTACTGTGAATATCTTGCCGTAGTGTTTATTGTTTATCGCTGTTTGTCAAAGCTGAGGTATTTTAGGCATGAATTCTTCACATAAGTCACTAAACGCGACATATTTTCTAACTAGTAGCTGTATATATGCTCTGCAAGCTGTGGTATTCATCTAAGCTCTTTATTCAGATTTTCTAACATCTCTGTCATTCTCTTTATTAGGAGTTTGTTAAACAAGCCCAAATCTGAGATGACTCCAGAGGAGCTCCAGAAGAGAGAAGAGGAAGAGTTCAACACCGGTCCGCTTTCAGTGCTCACCCAGTCTGTGAAAAACAACACACAGGTTCTTATCAACTGCCGCAACAATAAGAAGCTATTGGGCAGAGTCAAAGCATTCGACAGGTACCTGATGTGATTGCTTGATATAAATGTACTCTGTAACTACACACCAGCTTTAGTGACATGCACAGATTGCATAACAAAGTCAATCCTAATGCATAACACACACAAAAGTTTATATATGCCAAGACAGTGGGTCTTAGTTAATAAAAAATGTGTAGATTGTTGTGCTCAGTAGAGCTTCAGCCCAATTCACAACATTTTAGTCTTGTTCTTAGACTTATATTAAAGGCTGTATCAGCGATTCTAGGCTGAAACATAAAATGTCACATGACTTTCGCTCTGCCTCCCTCACATCTCTGCACCAGTACGAAAATCCACAACACCAACCCCCTGACGCTGATTGGTTGGAACACGGTTTGTTTTTCTGTGGAATGGTTGGTAGCACCGATAGTTTTTTTGGCATATCTCGGACCCTAGGCTGACCACAGAGACGGGGTTTTTTAACAGCCGATTTATGGGGCAGGCAGCGAGCGGATCGTGAAGAAAGGTCAGCTGAATGTGACACTTTATGTTTCAGCCTTTAATGCATTTGAGTGTTCAAAACGAGCGGCCATGTGCCCAAGGTTAGTCATTTGCATAAAACACACCTAAACCACCTCCCTATAAGGGGAGATTTCCATTCCGTTCCTTCAGTTTTTCCATCACTTTTAGCAAATATATGACATGCTTTTACCTATGGTATGTGCAGCTAGATCCTCAAGCAGTGCCAAGTGTGCCATCTTCAAAAAACGATTTGAAAAGCAATGAACACTTTTTATACAGACCTAGATGACTCCTTTGCCAGCTGTACATATGCTAGGGCTGGACGATATGGTCAATTTATATTGTAATACATTTCTTAATGGGTCTTTTTTTACACTTCTGCGTTCGAAAAGCGGAAGTTTTGAATAGTAGCATAAAAAAAACCTCCACTGCAGCCTATATCAATGGCTGTGCCCATAGCACAAAATAGAAATTCAGCAGAGATACGTCTTCTAAAAACATCAGTCATTAATTGAGTATTGTGAAACCAAGGAAGATGGCTTTGTTATCCCAACGTCAATTTTGTGACTTAAAGGGGAGCGTGCCAGCCAATACTGTATGTGTATGAGCAACACTTCAGAGTTTGACCACATTGTTATTACAAAGCTGCAAGAAAAACAATACCAACAGCATTTTGCATTAAAGGGCATGTCAGTTAGGCAAAGCTTAAAATGTTAATTACGACTAAAGACTGGTTTGATTTTTTTTTTTCATGCACTTACTTTACGATGCAATCCTCAATAATTATTTCAAATTAAAGTTGTTCAAATAAACTAATATTTCCAGCCTATAGACGATTATTTCGAAACAATAACGATGATAATTAGTTTTTTTGAGCAGCAAAGCAGCATGTTAGAATGTTTTCTGAAGAATCATGTGCCACCGAAGACTGGAGTAATGATGCTGAAAAGTCAGCTTTGAAATCACAGGAATAAATTACATTTTAAAACATGGTGAAAATAAATGAATAAATAAATTCGGCCCAGTGTTTGATTTTTGTTCGGTTTCGGCTTCAGACAAGAATTTTCATTTTGGTGCATCCCTAGTCAATAGTTTTCGTGATTTAGGTGCTCACTCTTTTCTCTGGATTTTCAGACATTGTAACATGGTTCTGGAGAATGTAAAGGAGATGTGGACAGAGGTGCCTAAGAGTGGCAAAGGCAAGAAGAAGTCAAAGCCAGTGAACAAGGATCGTTACATCTCAAAGATGTTCCTGAGAGGCGATTCGGTCATCGTGGTGCTGAGGAACCCACTCATCACTGGGAAGTAAAGCTGACGTGTAACACGTCTGTTCCAGTACAGCCAGTCTCTCCTGGACGCTCATACACCTCAACAACTCTCACTGACTTGTCAGCTCATGGTGAAGTGTTAATTAGAAATGTCAGCTAATTCAATCTTTTGCATTCAAGGAGCAATGCATAGTTTGCCTTTTACTGTGACAACTGTATTTGGATGGGACAAAATATAAAGATGATGCCATTTGAACCTTTTTTTGTTTGTTGTATAAAAATGTTTTTTTTTTCTAAATAAACCTTTGGATATACAAACTTCTAAATGTGTTTTATGATTCTTTCAGAAATTGTTTACGGAGTGTTCATCAGACAAAAGTTTCACGTTGCTGTTTGTCCTCTCGCTGTCTGGTGCCCGTCTCCATCCGACTCTCATTTGGTAGAGTCCCTCGAAATATTTCACCCTAATGTTCTTTAATAAATCTATTTTACACTATGCTCTTAAAAATAAAGGTGCTTCAAAAGGTTCTTCAAGCGATGCCATAGAAGAACCATTTTTGATTCCACAAATAACCATTCAGTCAAAGGTTGTTTAAAGAACCATCTCGTTCTTGCCTTTTTGTTTTATAACCTGAAGAACCTTTTGTGAAACAGAAAGGTTCTTCAGATGTTAAAGGTTCTTCATGGAACCATTTAGACAAAAAAGTTCTTCTACGGCATCATGAAGCACCTTTATTTTTAAGAGTGTAGGTTCAAAAAATAGTTCCCCTCAGCACCTTTTGGACAAAAATGTCCTCATTCAAACCCATTAAAACTGTGATGGGGCCATTAATCTATAAAATGATTCAATATTTGGTTTTTATTCTGTTGGCTTTTTTTCTAAATAAACATTTGGATATTCCACAAAGAACCATTCAGTCAAAGGTTCTTTAAAGAACCATTTCTTTCTTTCCTTTTTATAATCTGAAGAACCTTATTTGCCCCAAAGAACCTTTTGTGAAACAGAAAAATAAATCTTCTATGGCATCTAATTTTTTTGCGTGGTCCCTTTAAATGCCATTGAGCTCTGCTTGCCCCGCCCCTCCTTGTTGTGAGTTTATGAGCCGTCATGTTTACTTCAGCGGCGTTTAGTGGCGAAACTTGCCACCAAGCACATTATTAAGAAAAACCGTTTGCAAAGATGCATAAAAAACCCTTCTACTCACTTCTGCTGTGGGTGAAGCTGCATCAGGAACGATTCACATGAACATAGACGCATATGTTGATCGAGATCGGCGTGTTCCATTTAAAAATGAAAGTAATGTTAAACCTCTGCGTCTTCAGCGACTCAGATGTCTGGAATAAATGACTACTGCTATGTTCATTATTACATCCAACAACAGAACACCCCAATTGCTCAATATGAGACTTTCTTGTCTTCCTCTGCACCTGAGTCACACAATGGCGATCGGAGTCGGACTGTTTCAGCTCGGTGAGGGCGGGGCTAAGGTAAGGCGCTCATGTCAATCAACTATCGTGGGAGTGGCCTCTGTCTCTGTGTCGTCACACCCACAAGAAGCTGAGAATGAGCTGATTTTAAAAAGATGATATTACTTTTAAAGATAAAAAAAAAACTACCACTGGGTGGAATTTGATCATTGTATCGATGTGTACACAAACAGCCAAGACACATTAATGTTCAAACAACATGTAAAAGTGAGTTTTGCATCCGATGACCCCTTTAAAAGTGTAGGTACAAAAGATATCTTCATTGAAACCCACTAAAATCTATAAAATGATGCAATATTTGGTTTTTATTCTGGTGGCTTTTTCTCTAAATAAACGTCTGGATATCCAAACTAAATGTGTTTTATGATTCATTAACCATTTACAGCCAAAGCAGAAAGAGTGTTCATCAGACAAAAGTTTCACGTTGCTGTTTGTCCTCTCGCTGTCTGGTGCCCCTCTCATCCTCTCCATCCGACTCTCATTTGGTCGAGTCCCTGGGCAGCAGCTTGGGTGTCAGGGTGGATTTCAGCAGGCAGCACTCAATAAGTGACAAACTGCCGTTTAAAGCTCTTTGCATTATTAATGTGACCAGATGTGCTGACTGTCACTTCACACCCCTGCCCTCCACCGTGGGCTCCGCTGACCCCTTGTACGAAAAGCTGTTTTAAATCGTTCCTTTTTGTTTTAACAGATTTGTCTGATGTTGTTGAAAATGACAGATGTTTACGTTTTAAACGATTAGAATGTGCTTTTGAAAGGGGTTTACTGTGATCAAATAAATGTACATTTCATTGTGTTTTAAAAGTATATATGGATAGAAGGGTTACCTCAGGACTTGACCTGAGAGGACAGTCTCAGGAAATCACTCAGTCAGGTTACTTAAATATTCAGCGGAACTGTGAAAATCTAACACTTCGGGTTATCCAGTGCTATCATATTTATTAAAGTTGTTTGTTCGTTTCATTTAATGTGTTTTAATACAAAACTAGAGAAAACAAATGTAAACTGATGGGATCTGCTTCTATTAAAATTGTTTAATTTAATGTTGGATTAAAATATTTTAGATTTGTTGTTTTAATTATTGTTTGATTAGGCTGTCATCCCTATATGCAATGCTCAAATATTTAAATAAAATCATTTTAATATATCAAAGAATTCCCCTTATTCAGCAAAGATTCAGCATTAAATTATGAAAAGTGACTGAAAATATATAAATGTTACAAAAAATGTATTTCAAATAGATGCTGTTTTCTTGAGTCTTATGTTTAAAAAAATCCTGGGAAAATGTGCAAACAAAGGTATTACATTTTCAATTAAACGACTACAAAAAAAAAAAAAAAAAGTCAAATACAGGGCTCTATGCTTACTTTTCTTTTTAGGAGCAAAAAAGAGTAGTCACAAATTTCCGGAGCACCTTCTTAATCAATAATCAAAAAATCTCATTAAATATTTGCCTTGCCATTATGAGGTGATATTTGACTCCTTAAAATTTTTTTAAAGCTTTTTAAAATTTCTAGTTAAAACAACAGAATAAGAATAAGTTACCAATCAAATAAAATCAATTTATACTCAAGAGGTGGCACAGAAGTACGTATGAAGAATGTATTTTCATATGTTTAGTGAGGCTCAGAGGTGGCATGAGTGCAATTAATTTCATAAATTCATGTTGAGATTAATGTTTAAATGTAACATTTCAAATATATAAATATTAAACGATTTAAATAACTGAAAAGATACTTTAAAAATGAAACTAAATCTGCCAGTAGGTGGCGGCAAGTCACTGATTTAATTACTGAATCATATCATTCATTTTTGTTCAAATGGCTGATTCATTCAGGAATAAGGTGACTTTATGAATGGGAAATTGGAAAAAACACAAGTTCATTCAGAAAATTAAACAGCGCTGTGTTTGAATGGAGATGCACAGTGACCATTTTTGTCGACAAAATAGAGCAAAATCAGGCAATAGTGTTATAGTCAGACAATGTAAGTCACTAAATATTAACTTCTTAATTATTTAACTGTTGTATTAAATCAATATCTTATCTACAAACTTCTTAAAAATCATTAAAAGCTTTCACTCATCTTACGTTTTATTCATCAATTTTAATCTACGCTAGACATTTAATCTCTTATCACTCTCTCTACATTTGTTTTATTAAAGGATTCATGAGATATGTCTGTGGTACGTTACTTAACATTACAAAAACACGTAGAAATCTTTGAATATGCTGATCGGATCAGTTGCACATGCAGTGTTGGGGAAAGTTACTTTTAAAAGTAATGCGTTTTAATATTGAGTTACTCCCTAAAAAAGTAACTAGTTACGTTACTTTTGCATTACTTTTGAAATCTGGCCAGGGCTTGCTTGTTTGTTTTAAATATAAAAAGTTCTATTTTTGGCAAATATAAAAGCCTTTTTACACAAATCCTCAGGCTTAGAGAAAAGTAAATTCCCGTCTGTACAGTAGACAGCAGAAGAAAAAATGTCAACTCTTCAGCAATAACAAAAAGGGAAAACAAATGTTAGATTATCTTGAGTAATTGTTGCTTATTAGTGTGGATGAATTGGATCAACAGCAAAGACATCAGTTAATAAAATGGGATTAAATACATAAAGGATATTTGTATTATTTAACATATTTAATTATTGCAGGTTTTCGTTGAATTTCAGATTTTTTTTTATTCATTTTGAAGAACACCGTATCTGTTTTTTTTAGTGGGTGAGATGAATGAATGCATGTTCACATTTATTCTAGAACTAAAATATCTTACTCACAATTTCTTTCAACAAAGGAGAGCTTTTAATCAATAAATGGAGGGAAAAGAAACTCCGATATTTTCTTGTCAATTAAAAAGTAATGTGTGACTTTACTAGTTACTTGGAAAAAGTAATATTATCATGTAACTTGCTTTACTTCTCACTTGTTGCTCCTAAATATTTTTTCATAGTCGCTCGCACTCTCAGTCAATTCAGCCAAGCCTGTATTAGTATATTAGAATGATCATGTGGAATAAATAAAACTTACATTAAAAATATATATATTAAAGTGGTTATTTTAATTTTCATATGTGACCCTGGAGCACAAAACCAGTCTTAAGTCGCTGGGGTATATTTGTAGCAATAGCCAAAAATACATTGTATGGGTCAAAATTATTGATTTTTCTTTTATGCCAAAAATCTTTAGGAAATTAAGTAAAGATCATGTTCCATGAAGATTTTTTGTAAATTCCTACTATAATTATATCAAAATGTAATTTTTGATTAGTTATATGCATTGTTAAGAACTTAATTTGGACAACTTTAAAGGTGATTTTCTCAGTATTTTGATTTTTTTGCACCCTCAGATTCCAGATTTTCAAATAGATGTATCTCGACCAAATATTGTCCTATCCTAACATACTATATATCAATAGAAAGCTTATTTATTGAGCTTTCATATGATGTATACATCTCAGTTTGATAAAATTTAACCTTATGACTGGTTTTGTGGTCCAGGGTCACATATTATTACCCTTTTTATTATAAGTATTACACTTACGCTCATAATTTCTACACCACGAATGATATCTCAAATTGTACTTTTTGAAGTGTCTTCAATTTATGCCTGGTGGAAAAATTTGCATGCATTTCTTTAAAAGTTCAGTTTTAAGTAGAGTTTCAGAAAAGCTGCTTGTGATCTGAAGTATGGTAGTGCTAAAGAAATGTATTACAGTAGCATTAACAGTGTCAATGTGTTTTAGATCATTTCCCAGGCTCCTGAACTGAGTTGAAGCCAGAGGTGCTGTGCACCTTGAGGTAGTTCTCCAGTTCCTCCTGTCCAGCTGTGTGGCGTTTTCCCTCGGGCCGCTGCACCTGGATGCTGTGTGTGGCTTTGCCTGAAGCTCTGAATACTAGAGCCCTGACTTACAGGTGACGCATCAGCCTGAGATCTTATCACAAACTGCTGTCAAATCTGTGATTTATAGGTTTAAGTCTGGAGTGTTTTGATCATGTTTGAGTTGTCCTTTTTCAGTCATTTTGTGGGGAATTGTCTATTGGACCTTGGTTTGTTTATACGATATGATATGTACCGTCTAAGACATGCATACTCATCACTCAGCAGTGAATACTTGATCCTTACTTGGCAGGGGAAAAAATAACACTCCTGACCTTTCTGCAAATTACTGTCTGTTATTAGTTAAAATATTTCTCCACTTTCTTGACAGCTACATAATTGTACACAGATATAATAATCCCATAAAACAATGGATTACAACCCACCTATAGAACACACCTGAAAAGTGAATGAACTTTTGGGAAATGTCTTATTTAGGACTCATGAAGTCAAATTTTGTCAGTTTTATTTTTTGTAATAATTTTGCATGTGTTAATGCTAACTGCATAAATTTTGGCTCAGGTGTGTATTTTTATTGGAATTCTAATATTTCACCCTCATCTCCTTTAATAAATCTATTTTACACTACACTCTTAAAAATAAAGGTGCTTCACGATGCCATAGAAGAACCTTTTTCTGTCTAAACGGTTCCATAAAGAACCTTTAACATCTGAAGAACCTTTCTGTTTCACAAAAAGTTCTTTGTGGTCAAAGAAGGTTCTTCAGATTATAAAAAGGTAAGAAAGAGATGGTTCTTTAAAGAACCTTTGACTGAATGGTTCTTTGTGGAACTAAAAATGGTTCTTTATATGGCATCGCCGTGAAGAACCTTTTAAAGCACCTTTATTTTTACAGTTTTTCTCAATTGCTAAAACACTATAACCAGTCTTTTGAACTAAAATTTCAAAACTATAACGCCATTTTTGAAAAAGCACACCCATTTCCCTAAACAATAAACACTATTCCCTGCTTTGACACATGAGTTAAATTTGGTGAACTGTTACTTCAAAACTCTACACACAAATCCCTACATTTCTCAGTGCTTACACCATGTGGTCAGTTAGAAAGCACTAGTATTCAATATTGTTCACTCAAGTCTGCAAAGTTTGAGCTCAATTAGCACACAATTACCCAAGTGGAAACACTAGGACTCAAAATTTAGCACACACCAATCAGAAGCTTCGGTGGAGATAAAAGAGCCAAAGTCAGCTTACAGTTTTTCTCAGTCACTTTGGTGCATTTCTCAGATCAGAAATGAAACTGCCAAAACTACTTGTTCAACATCCACATCATCTAGTCTCTTGTATTATGTATTACAGTTTTTTCACACCAATCAGAAACTTCGATGGAGATAAAAGGATAAAAGTTTTTCTCAGTCACTTTGGTGCATTTCTCAGATCAGAAATGAAATATACATTTGTCTGCAGTTTCCTACATTATCAGTTGCTATTGTCATGTTGCTCAAAATGTATTATATACTGTAGTTCTCTGTGCAATAGTCTTACCCCTCAAAACATCAAGTCATTAGCTCATCGTATAAATCATTACCTAAATGCAAAATTTTTGATCTAGTTGTCCTAAATTGTCAATCATATATTCTACACATTTCTATTAGACTTTTTGTAAATTTGCCATGAATTATTCAAGTGAATCTTGACTTTCACTAATGAAGATAATATAGATCAACCAATGATAAAGCAGTTCTCTGAAATAGATCAAAGGTACATCTCATGAACCTTCAATTAGAAAGCATATCTAGACAGAGGACAACACAGGAGTTACAAATTCTGACAGTGGACTTTCTTATTTTTGTTTTCACCTTTTTATTGTGCCCATATTTCTCTTTTTCATTGTTTCACAATGACATTGTGTGCTTTTATTTTATTATTATTATTTTTTTTGTCAGACCACTAGTACAAGTGTAACTGTGAATCCTATCCAGTCTTTTTCAATCAATATCCCACATACAGTAATGTGTAATTTTGAAGAGGAAGAGTAGGAGGTGAAAGAGGAAGAGGAGGAGGAGAAGGAGGACGATGACGACAACGTGGAAGAGACAGAGGAAGAGCAAGGGCAAGAAGACAAGCAGTCTCATATATTTTAGTTGATGAGTGCCAGGGTTGGATCAGGCATGCAAGAGGATTTGACCCCTGCTCCTGGCCAGGGCTAATTTAGCCTGTGATGCTGAAGAGGTTCTTTGGCCTGTCCCAGACCAAAGACAGGATGCTGGGCAGAATAATTATTTTGTTGTTTTTTGCTGTTTTGTACTGTACTCTACAGTACAATAAATTAAGGAATAAAACACTTGCAAAGGAATAGATTTGTTGTGTTCATCATGTGAATTTTTTTTTTTATTTGTATTGTTTTTGTAGTATTGTTTTGAATTTATCTCATCAGTGTGTAAAACTGTGTTGTAGTGTGTTTGTTTTTGAGGATTTGTGTGTCATGTCTGAAAGCAAAGTTTGGTTTTTCAGCAAGATTGAATTGTTTTGAGTGGAGAGCTTCATTTTGACCTCAATATAGGAAGTTTGGGGAAATGAGTTAGGAGTTGTGGATTTGTGTTTAGAGTTTCGCAAATAAGAGGTATAATTTCAAGAAATGTGTTTAAGCAATTGAGAAAAACTGTAAGAGTGGATGTACAAAAAAATTGTTCCTCTTAGCACCTTTTGGACAAAAATCTCATTGAAACCCTTTAAAACTGCCATCTTATCTTATCTATAAAAAGATGCAATATTTGTTAATAGGCATTTAATTTGTTGGCAAAGATTCCAGAAAAAATTTAAAACTTTTTATTAGTCGGTGCCATTTTTGTAAGTTTGGCATATAAAGCAAATACTCCCTTTATTCCTGTTTTCTGCTTATGCATATTATAGTCTATTATAGAGTCATTTGGATGAATTATTCAGCTGTAGTTGTGAAGGTATGTCTGAATGAATGTCTGAATGAATGTCAGAGTGTGGTTTATATGTGTGTCCTAAATAATTTATTTGTGTTTGTGGAGCTTTGCTGGAATCTAATGGGAAAAGTTTGGTACTGCACCCAAACAAAATCTTACTAAAAGCTATTTTAGATTTATGGCTTTGATTTTCTATCAATTTCTGAGTTCAAAATTTCTATAAAATATATATTTTATTTAAAAAAATGAAAACCTTTCCAAATATTTACCATAATAACCATAGTACCAAAACACAGTAGAACCATTTTGTTTAGGAGCAATAATTGGCCCAAACATGTTTGGATACTAAAACCACATGGCTGAATTCTGATTCTCATTGTATTACATATAAAATACAAAACCAGTTTTGTTCAAATTTGCAAACAAATAGTTTTCTCAATTGATTTGACCCTTTTCTCCAATGCAGTGTACTTGTCATTCTCAAAATAATTCGCACAGCCATCCCAACACAAAATGATCTTAAGCAAACAGTTCAACTTTACTGCAAAATTAAGCACTTTTTTCTAGAATTGCATTTATTAAAAGTAAATATTAACATGAAATCTATAGACATGTTCTCTGTTGATTATAAAACACATTCAGCTGCACAAATGCACTAATGAAAAGATGTTTAAATCTTCAACAAGGAATTTTGTTTTCAATACTGTATATTGTATATATCTACAGGAAATAAAAATAGTTATGCAGCACCTGCTATCCCCCCAAAAAAACAAATCACCCATTTAAACTTATAGGCCCGGTTTCCCAGACAGGGCTTAGACTAAGCCAGGATTAGACCATAGTTCAATTAGGACATTTAAGTAATTTTTATAAACATGCTAAGAAAAAAACATTACTGGTGTGCATCTTGAGACAAAATAAAGGCACTGATATATTTTAAAATCAATCAGTGCAATTTTATTTCAGTTGAAACAACTCAGACTTACATTTTAGTCTAGGACTAGGCTTAAGCCTTGTCTGCGAAACCGGGCCAAAATCTGTTTGTGGCAACTTTAGCAGCAAGAACTGCAAACAAACTTTTCTGATGACTATAGATCAGTCTTTTGCAACGCAGTGGTGCTTTGCCGTATACATGAATTATCCTGAGTCCTTGCCTTTTATTTACATCTGGAAAAGAATTTCATTGCATTTTATCTACTACATATTTGCTGCGCTTGCATTTTTTGCATATTATTGAATAGTTATCAGCTTAGGGACAATTGAAAATATACCATGTTTATTCGATAGAATGACAAATTGCAGAATTTTGTTTGTTGTTTTTGGACAAGTTGTGTATAAATGTTCGTCACATTTGTAAAAAACCTTTTTATTCAGTTATCTGATATCTGTTTAGGACAATTGCAAAGTGTTCAGCTCACTGTGTTAACCGTTTTGAGAGCAGTGACCTTAGTCAAAACTCAGTTTTAGATGATATTTAGTGGATGTGTGACGTCAGTTCTCCTCAAGGTGTTGAGAATCATATTACCTAACATAATTTACTAACTTTTGACAACCGCATGTCACAAAAATGTGTTCCTCCTCCCTTTTGAACAGTGTAAAATGGGTATTTTTTCCTCAAAGAATAGTCATTTTTAATGATTTTGAAACAAGTGCACTGCAAAAAGTTTTCACCAGTTTCAACTTAAAAACTTAAGTTTAGCAGCTGCCTTAAAATGTTAAGTTAAATCAACTTAAGTCATTTAAACTCACAAGTTACATCAACTCATTTTTATTGTAATAAGTTGAAAAGACTTGTAGTTTTAAGCTGATTTAACTTAAAAACTTAAGGCAGCTGCTGAACTTAGGTTTTTAAGTTGAATCTGGTGAAAACTTTTTACAGTGTGGCAGCTAGAATGAGTTTAATGCATTTTCATTCAGCTCTAAAAATACAAAAAATGTTATTGAATTGACAGCGTATAAATCCATGTTATACTTGTTAGAAATATCATTGAAAATTACAAACACTACTTTTAAAATGTTAAAAACTGACTGGTTAATAAAATGTGAGTAACATGCAGAAAAATACAGAATGGATTCATATTTACATGGCTCTGTCTTATAGATGTTTACTTTATTTGAACGCATCCTGCCATTTTAGCTCACTTGAAATCAAGTTTTTATGATAATTTCAATTAAAAATGCTCTTTTTGCATAAAAGCTGCCACATGCATTTATTTTTGATAACTATATTATGAAGCTTTGGGGCTTCTACATTTGTAAAAAAAGGGTCACTAAATATATACATTGGAAAAGATTAGTTTAATACTTAATAATTATTAGTTTAATGCTGAAGGTAATTTAAAAGGTTAGAATGCCACTAAATTACATTTACATTTACATTTAGCAGATGCTTTTATCCAAAGTGACTTATAAAAGAGGACAATGGAAGCAATCAAAATCAACAAAAGAGCAATAATATGAAAGTGCTTTGACAAGTCTCATTTAACCTAACACAGTACATATATCAAGTTGTTTTTTAATTAATAAGTAGGAAATGGAATAATAAAAAAAAGCTAGTGTTAGAGGCCTAAAATAGATAGAATACAACGAAAATAAAAGGTGTTAAGTTTTTTTTTTTTTTTTAAGAAAACAAGCAATACAGTGACTTATAATGATTCTGATTCTGACAAGTAAATTAATAGAGAATAAGTCTAAAAGGGCACGCTTTTTAAAGAATAGAATTAAAATAGAAGGTGCTAGAGTTAGAGGGTTAAATAAGGTCACATAAAATATCTGGAGCCCGACCAGAGCATATTTCTGAAATGATTGATTTTATAGAAATAATTCTTGAAATGCAACACAAGCATATTTGTTTTCAGTTTAAAAGTTGCTTTTAGATTGATCCTGTTTTTTCCTTTGATCTTTCGCATCTTTGAGTGTTTTCTCGGAGTGTGTGAAATGAACTTGAATAAGTTTGCTCGGGGTGACTGCTCTTGGCAGGAAAGCGCTATGTTTTATTCAGCAAGTTGAGGCGATAAGAGGGGAAGTGTGATTATGATAGCGATCTGTCACGCGTCGATACTCAGTCTCCCCCGCGCGCGCAACGCGATACTGTCGCTCTCACATCAGCCATCGATCGCGCGCGCGGTAACTCGAGACGCCGCAGTTTGTTTCCAAGCAGCTCCGCAGCCGCGAGATCAGGTGCGCGCTCGGTAGCCAAAGGGTGGCAGGACAGTCATGATGCACAAACTGCGCTTGAACTGTCCTGTCACCCTTTGGCTTCTCAATGCCACTTTGCGCGCGCCTGATCTCCTGCGCGCACCATCTCTCTGTCTGTTTGTGCGCACGAACCACTTTAGTTACGTGCCTCATCTCTATTTTTGTTACTTGAAATGAATCAGACTTTTACTGAAATGAAATAAAATGAATGAAAAACTTTTAAAATTCATTTTCATTTAGTTTATATTGAAGTACTAATAAACTGAAATAAAAATGAACAAAACCATAGGCATATTCAAAAAGTAACTCAGTAATAATATCTCAGCAATACTAAAAAACCTTGCTTGTGTTGTTAGAAATATTTCTAACAGCTAAGGCCTATAGCACTTAAAAATATATATATAAACATTATTAATACTTCATTGCCTGGATGGAAAATGAAAAAGATATAACACGATGATTGTTTTATAGGTGACAACTGATTTTAATGTAATATTTTCTTAAGCAGTGTTGGGGGTAACGCATTACAAGTAATGCAAGTTACGTAATAATATTACTTTTTTAACTAGTAACTAGTAAAGTAACGCAGTACTTTTTAATTGACAAGAAAATATCTGAGTTAGTTTTTCCCCCATTTATTGAGTAAAAGCTCTCCTGTCCCCATGTTGAGAGAAATTGTGAGTAAGATGTTATTTTAGTTCTAGAATAAATGTGAACATGCATTAATCTCACTCACTGAAAAAACAGATACAGTATTCCTCAAAATGAATAAAAACACTGAAATTCAACGCAAACCTACAATAATTAAATGTTCAATAATACAAATATCCTTTATGTATTTAATCCCATTTTATTAACCGATGTCTTTGCTGTTGATCCAATTCACTAATAAGCAAAAATGACTCAAAATAATCTAACATTTGTTTTCCTTTTTTATTGCTGAAGAGTTGACATTTTTTCTTCTGCAGTCTACTGTACAGACGGGAATTTACTTTTCTCTAAGCCTGAAGCTTTTGGTGTGAAAAGGCTTTTACATTTGACAAAAATAGAACTTTTTATATTAAAAACAAACAAGCAAGCCCTGCCCAGATTTAAAAATTAACACAACGCATTACTTTCCATCAAAAAGTAACTAACATAATTAGTTACTTTTTTAGGGAGTAACTCAATATTGTAATGCATTACTTTTAAAAGTAACTTTTCCCAACATTGTTCTTAACCGTTTTCAGACATTTTGGTTTTCTCATACTGATTTCTGTAAATTTAAACAGAATTTGTCATAGCCATTGCTACTGACAATATAAACAGGTTAGAAAGTGATACTGACGGGGGGAAAAAAATCATAAATTAAAGTAATACTTCCGAACATGTTCTGTTTAAAACATTGCAGTTTTAGTAAGAAATATTAAGAACATTTCTTATGGTCCATTTTTTAAAATAATGTACCACCCACACTCCTAAAAATAAAGGTCCTTCACGATGCCATAGAAGAACCTTTTTTGGTTCCATTAAGAACCTTTAACATCTGAAGAATGTTTCTGTTTCACAAAAGGTTCTTTGTGGCAAAATAAGTTTCTTCAGATTATAAAAAAGTAAGAAAGAGGTGGTTCTTTAAAGAACCTTTGACTGAATGGTTTTCTGTGGAACCAAAAATGGTTCTTCCATGGCATCGCTGTGAAGAACCTTTCAAAGCACCTTTATTTTTAAGAGTGTACTTAGGTCACTTTTTCAAAACTCTCCACACAGCGAGCACAACATCAGTCTGTGGGCTAAATTGTGGATCAATTATCATTGCTTTGGCACAAAATGCATTCATTGATGACATGTTTCAAAATTATATTAGTTCTTTTATCACTTTGACACAAACACCACCAAAACTTAGGTACTAAACTATTTAATTTGCTCATGTTAACAAACTGTTTTTAAAACTGTTAAACTTAAGTTTAAAACCTGGCCCAGTACAAAAATGAATAAGACAGTAACTTGTAACATTTCTACAGTAAATCATATTGAGAAATATTCTGAATGTAAAAAATCAAATACTGTCAAAGCAGTTGCATGTAGCTGAACATCTCCACAAGTATTACAGTTTTTCACTTTCATCTATACAAAAGGGGAAAACTTAGAAAAAATGTTTGTACTGTACGTAAACATGCACCATGTAACATATACTGCAATGATTTATAAACAGAGAGAATCATTCATTATTGAAGGCATTGTTTTGGTAGTTTTAGTGAATTTTTGAATGTGAAATGAACTGCTGTGTCAAGGTAGAAAAGGTTAGGAGAGCTGTGTGAAGAGTTTCGAAAAAGTGACCTCAGTGTTGAGAAGTGTATCCTAGTGATTGTAAAAAAAATGTAATGTACACTCTTAAAAATAAAGGTGCTTCATGATGCCATAGAAGAACATTTTTGTTTAAATAATTCCATAAAGAACCTTTAACATCTTAAGAACCTTTCTGTTTCACAAAAGGTTCTTTGTGGCAAAAGAAGGTTCTTCAGATTATAAAAAGGTAAGAAAGAGATGGCTCTTTAAAGAATCTTTGACTGAATGGTTCATTGTGGAACCAAAAATGGTTGATCTATGTCAAGAACCTTTTAAAGCACCTTTATTTTTAAGAGTGTATGACCTTGTGGTAGGAATTACGCTTTATTTTTCAATCCCCCAAAAATCTGTAGGCTATCTCGTGTTTGTATCATGCTATAAATGTACTTACATCCCCATCTAGTGGTAAACATGACAAATAGCTTACTGTTAATGTAGAGACAAAGACTGTCCACTAAGTGGCGTAATATAACCATTGTTTACATTTGCCATGGATTTGAAAATGACTTTGTAAATTATTTTTGTAAAAAGAAGAATAAAAGTCTGTTTTCTGTTTTTTTTTTTTTTTTGCACGTCAATAGATTGTCAGCAGATAGTTGCAGTGTTGTTTGGCCTCTGTCCAGAATGCCTTTAAAGATTCTTTACCATTTCTTGCTAGCTATCAGCCTGTGACAAACACACACTGCAAAAAATGCTTTTCTAGCTTAGTTTTTTGTCTTGTTTCCAGCCAAAATATCTAAAAATTCTTATATCAAGAAGGATTTTCTAGCCAAGTGAAAATTATCTTGTATTCAAAAAAAAAGAAAAAAAAAAAAAAAAAAGTCAAAATTAAGTGCATTTTTGCTTGAAACAAACAAAATAATCTGCCAATGGGGTAAGCAAAAAAAATCTTATTTCAAACGGAAAACAAGATTATTTTTCTTACCCCATTGGCAGATTATTTTGCTTGTTTCAAGCAAAAATGCACTTAATTTTGACTTTTTTTCTGAATACAAGAAAATAATTTTCACTTGGCTAGAAAATCCTTCTTGATTTAAGAATTTTTAGATATTTTGGCTGGAAACAAGACAAAAAAAAAACTAAGCTAGAAAAGCATTTTTTTGCAGTGCACTCACACAATATTTACATGCACAGTATTTTCCTGATGGTGCTTTATGCTGTAATGCATCACTCTATTTGTCTCGTATTTCAATGCATTTAAAAGCATGATTCCGGAAGAGTGTAAAGAATGTTGTAGGCCACGGAGTCCGGAGCTCGATCCTGTGAAACTGTGCCATGCAAGCAGAGCCAGAATGGGAGCTTGTAAAAGTGGCTCGATGGAGGAGGGGTGAGCCTAAAATTACAACCCACTAGTTTCCTTTTAGATAAGACGCTTATCAAAGCAGTCAGATGTGTATAATTCACATTACACATGCACAAACACACACTACAAAAGGTCTTTTGATAGTTGTACATCTGTGTCTTTTCTCGTGTGTTCTCCTCTGAACCAAAACGACACGCCTGACGGGACGAAAATCTGATTATGTAATTATCAGAGGCTTACATAATTACTTCAAATGTTTATGATTAAAAAAAAAAAAAGTTAGTCATGTGTGAGTGATGTAAACTGCCTTCTGGAGGATTATAGGTGGTTTATAATCGGACATATTTGTCAGACATATCCATATCTACTTTGGCATTTGATTTTGAAGGTTTTAAATAGGCTTCCAGACATGAGACAAACTATTTGTGTAAGTGTGTGAGAGACAGAGACGGCCAAACAGACACAGAGCTAGCAGATGTGACACACATGGTTGGATATTTTCCATTTATCCAAAGAAATGCCAGAAAATGAGGAGATATTTGATCTTCACACATGCAAGCTATTTCCTTTTTTAATTGAAATGACTAGTGTGGACACATATTGTCACTGTAGATTGATAGATAATAATGGATGGATGGATGGATGGATGCTAAAAACTAAAATAAATCATTATGCACTAGTGACTTTAAAATATTTTAGCAGTCTCCTCCCCTTAGTGGGTGGAGTCAAGTGTCATATTACCAAATGTATTACAGCCAAAATTTTGTTATAATCTTGACAAAATGCATATCGTCAGAAAGGTCTGAGTCTCAAGATTCCACATTTGGTGGATAGCAGTAATATTGACAGAGAAATTTAGACATTTGTGACAGAAAAATGCATTTAAAAATTCTATGGAGTGTTGATGGCACCTGGTGGCTGTTTTTAATATCAACTTCAAATTTGAAACAGTTTATTTAGACATAAGGCTTTCATTTTATAGCAGTTTTTGGATTGAAAAATATTCTGTAGCATAATATTATCATTACAAATTTGTACCGTGTATTTTCTTTACACTAAATTTAAACTTCTATAACTTTTTTATTCTTTAATATTTTGAAATGATTCCACATCTGCAGTAATCTTTCATGAAAAAAATTCCAACCTTAGGTTCCAAAGTGTTGATGAATTATAACAATTTAAGTTTGGATAGTGCACTTTCACATATATGTCCATAAATAGGGTGTGACACTTAAAGAGTTAATTATAAATGCTTCAGCCGATTTGGATGCATTCATTTACTTTTCTGAATTACTTTGGAATTGGTTAAATTATATATAATTTGAAAGTTTAAAACCTCAAAATTCATCTTGTGAAAGCTATTTTTAAATCGGATATTGCGTTATAATGGAAATGGAAAGTGGGTGGAGTCATACAACCATATTTGGTTATGTTTTGATAGCAGTAATTTTGACAAAGAAATCTAGACATTTGTGACAGAAAAATGCATAAAAAAATTCTGTGGTGTTGATGGCACTTTTGCACCTCACTCCAAAGGTGTTCAGATGGACTTGACTAGTCTGCAGAAAGCAAAGTCCTAATCTCAGCTGAACACCTCTGGAGTGACTTTAAATGCAGACCTTGAGCCAAAAACTCATCACCAAACACCAATGACTTGTGCATATGGCTACAGTCATTTTAGACACTTCTAAAACTGGTGCAACTGAGACAGAAATACAGTCTTCAAATACATTAATTATTTTTCATTTCTTGTTGCCACAGTTTTAGAAGTGCCCTTTTCTGTTCTAAAGAAGGGGCTGTCCCAATACTGTTCTCAATATAGTGTATGTACAAGTCATTGGTGTTTGGTGATGAGTTTTTGGCTCAAGGTCTGCATTTAAAGTCACTCCAGAGGTGTTCAGCTGAGATTAGGACTTTGCTTTCTGCAGACCAGTCAAGTTCTTCCACACTGACTGAATCAATCATTTCTTTTCCCTGCTGAAAAATAAAAAACATCTAAAACCAGCCCAGGCTGGTTGGCTGGTTTAAGCTAGAAGTAGCTGGTCTCCCAGTCTGGCCAGAACCCCCCTAAAACCAGCCTGCTGACCAGCTAAAACCAGCCAAGGCTGTTTTTATCACCAGGGTTTGAACCTTGCCTTATACACAAAGGCTTTGCCATGTTAGAATAGAAAAGGGTCCTGTGGAAATCAGTAAAGTAGTCAAACCTGTTCATTAGAAGGGGGTGTGCCAATACTTTTGGCAATATAGTGGTACTCATGGGCCCGGTTTCATAGACAGGGCTTAGCCTAAGCCAGAATTAGGCCATAGTTCAATTAAGACATTTAAGTAATTTTTAAAAACGTGCATTAGAAAAAACATTACCGCTGTGCATCTTGAGACAAAACAAAGGCACTGATATATTTTAAGATCAGTCAGTGCAAGTTTCTTTAGTTGAAACAGCTCAGATTTACATTTTAGTCTAGGACTAGGTTTAAGCCATGTCTGTGAAACTTGGGGATGGTGTTTTTCCCCATCATTAATTTGTAAAGCAGGACTGGAAATACGGAGCTCGGCCGCTAGGGAGTGGATGAGTACATTGCTCTGGCTGTTTTTCAGCTCGGGAGGGGGAGACAGACAGGAATGAAAGCTTTTCCTCTGAGTTGAGAAGCAGGTTGGGCTTCGGTCGCGAATGAACGTTAACAGACCGACCGGCGAACAACAGGAGTTTGTCGAAAAGCGTCTCCAGACTTTACAAGCCGCCGCGCGAATGGAAACGAGGGTATGAGGCGGAATATGTGTAGACTTTGCTCGGAGCGAGACATGAGTCGAGGATACTGATTAGAGTTGACACAAGCCCAGCTCCAGTAGCAACTCTATCCACACTTCACCTCCAACCCCCTCCTTCACTCCTCAACCAGGAAATCATCGTGCTGTGCTGCTTATCCTTCTTCCCACAGATTAAACAAAAACACCAAACCCCTCCGTGGGTTTATCCATGAGGATCTCGTCGTTTTCTCCTGGGTTTTCGCCTCTGGAAGTTCGGCTTTACATCTGAAGAGGATCCGCACTGTCGTCGAACAATGAGGTAAAGCGCGTCAAAGCGCATTTGTTGCCGTCGCTTTTGTTTGTACTTAGTTTTGCGCGCTACAGTGTAACACATCGTATTGATCATGACTGAGGCCGCATGTGTGAGTGACTTCGGGCTGTTAGCTGCTCACTTTCTGTGCTGCTACTCGCACCCATTGGAGGTGGGTCATCACAGGAGCAAGTGTGTCCTTTCGGGGTGTTTACACACTCCAACTCGTTCGTTTTGTCTGGCTTTGACAGCCAGAGAGTTTCTTCTTTCTGTGTCGTGTTGCTCTGCTAGCCGCTGAATGGAGCTGTTGCGAATAAATATGAATAATTTTTTGCACTGATTTTTCATGAAATACTTTTGAATGACTTTGAACTAAACGATCCAAAATGGGAACCTTTTCCATCTTCAAAAGTGATTTTAGACATTTTGTCAAACAAATAATGTCTATGGATTGTTAATACATAGAGTTTAACATTTAAAGCTAAATTATTAAAATTTTCCTATTCGTTTTGGTCATCACTAGCCTTTTAGCACAGTTAGAGAATGTCTGAAATGGCTTTAAATATTAATTTTAAAATTCAAAACTGTTGGTTTACTGTACAAACTCTGGGTGCAGGTTTGAATAAACACTAATTGTTTACACTTAATTTAATAACTTTTAATGTTATTTTGAAAAACACTAAAACGATATTTAATTTTCACAAATCTGGGAACTGTTTTAAAAGTAGTTTTTGAATGTGGTGCACCTGCATTGTACACTAGATGTACTATTTTGAAGAACTTTGTTTTACAAAACGCACAGATAAACTAACTAAAATCGATAGCTGTATCCTCAGGCGGTGTACACGAAGTTGTTTATTGTGCATGTTGAAAATGCAGCTGTCAAACGGTAAATTGGCTCTTTGTAACACGTAGCCAGTCCTCTTTTGTGAGCCCTCCCGGTTCTTTCTGTTCTGGGAGTTGGCCGCGGAGCGAATGCACAAATCCTAGTGTGGGGAAGGTTTGGCCCATGAATATCAATTAGGTCACGGGACGGGTGTTCAGCCAGTAGCGAGCGTCTACATTCTCATTAATATTTATGAGCACAGCCTTTGCCATAGTAGGGTTGGTGATTTGGCGACCAGGGCTGTACCCGGAACTAACCTAAATTTGCGCCATACATGGATAGAAGCCTGATAATTCCACATCCTGCTGCGGCCTGTGCAGCTTTACAGTTGGACAGTTCAAGAGCACTTTTTTGTTTAGT
>NC_133371.1:737456-791749 GCF_049309525.1 Garra rufa | reverse complement strand
AGCTGGTTTTAGCTGATCTCCCAGCCTGGCCAGCTAAGACCAGCATGACCAGACTGGAAAAATGGCCAAAACCCCTCTAAAACTAGCCTGATGACCAGCCCACCAGTCTAGAGTCTAGTCTGGTTTTAGCTGTTTTTTTTCCACCAGGGATTATCAACATAATTAAAATGATAACATTTGCCAGAATTTCATTTTTTTTTTCCTGATTGGAAAAATGTTTCAGAGGTTCATCTTGTGCTTGAACGGATGTAAGAAAATCTGCACAAAGGAGTTAATGACCTGTACATAATGACACAAATTTGTTTATATTTGAATAGTGTGTAGGTCAAATCTTAAATATTTCTTCTTGAAGTTACATCATGATTTTTCGACGCTTTACATGTTCTCAAATGTTGTTAGTTTCTATTTGGTTTGTAGGAAATTCTACAAAGTGTCCACACTTTGGAGAAAGGAAGGAAGTGGCAACACCTTGAGAATTTAAAAGACTCATTTTGCTATGTAAATAACAACAGTAACCTGCGTGACAGGTTTTTGTCAATGGCTCTTTTAGATCTGTCTCGCATCAAAATAAAAGTACGTTTAAAATAAACAGATGCCCTGAAAGCTCAGCCAGGCATTTCCATGCAAATTTTAATTCAGCGATGTTATCAGGCAACATGGGTTGCCACTGTGGCAGAGAAAACTTGGCTCGGGGAGATGTGCTGGGTCCAGGCAAAGAGCGCCGGGGTAGGCGTGGACCATGTGTGCAACCATGAGTTTACTGTGTCGGGTCTGCTTGCTTAATGGCTGAAGAATGGAATGTTGTCACATTTACAAGTTTATTGTCCTGTCATGTTGGGGAACGTCAATATCAGAGCGCAGCGGAGCGGTTAGCGCCTTGTTTTGAATGGCCCCTCAAACTGACCTTGTCATTTTGGAAACCCAGTATTGAATTCATGGGAGCCCAGGCTAAATCATTGGCCTTGAGTCCATGGGTTAAAATTACAAAGGTGAACAATCAAAGTTCAAGTGATAGTCAAACACTGTACATGGTCCTCTTTTTCAAGTGGCTTAGAATGCCTCAAACCGTGTGTGTAGCCCAAGATTTACTTAACTATTCAGGGCTCTATGAAACCTAAAATCAGTGTTTTTCATTTGCATTTGTCTGGATTCTATAATAACGTTTTAATGGAAGTTTAAAAAGGAATACAGTAGTCAGCATTTGAAGTGGATCAAAAAGGTTCATCAAAGTTTTCCTAAGCCCTAAGAACGAGTATTGTTTTATTATGATTTGATATAATTTTATTGTCAGAAATGGTGGTATTTAAGTAAATGCGTAAAACCTTTACTGTTTAATTAATCTTGTAAAATTTGAATAAAAATACAATTTGTATAATTGCTTTTTTATTTTATATTTTTGAAAAAACAAGTTTACTGTTTAAATTAGCAGGAAAATTGTGATATTCCTTAAAACGCAATGTTTCAATAATTTTTATTTTTTATTATTACCTTGAGAAATACATTCTACTGGGTCATTCTGTGTCAACTCAACCAGAGGTTCCCGGCTCAAATTTTAGATTTTGCTAATATTTATTCTGAAGAAAGATAGACATGTATAGTGATGAAAGCCAAAATATTAAATGTCATGGATAAACATTTACTGAGTATTTCACTATTTTGTAGAGGGAGGTGAAAATGGCAATTTTCACCTTAGAGTCAAGTTACGGGGGTGTAAAAATGACTTCAGAAAGATGGCAGCATCATTATCTTATTTTTTACACAGAGATTGGTAGTTATATTTGAAAAATCTGTTGACTTTAGCAATTTGCGGTGCATAATGTGCCAATGGTTACCAGTCAAAAATGGGAAAACAGCACTTTTCAGGTTTTTCTCCAAAGTTTGCATGCCTGTAACTCAAGAAGTATTGAAGATATTTGAATGCCCTTTACGATATAAATTTTCTTTTTGCCATCTTTATTTTTAAGGCTCTATGAGATTTTAATATAGCTCCAGGAATAAATCATTAAAATGTACACATTTTCATTTTCAGTTATTCAGCGGATGAATAATTACTGAGTAATCCACTATTTTGTAATTTTTGAAATGAGATACATCTCTAGTTGTAACATCATTTGTTCTTCAGACAATCCTTTTTTGAAAGAAAATAAGTATCATATTTTTTTTCAAACTGACACATTTGATTTTTGACCACTGAAAATGTGTACATTTTAATGATTTACTCCTGGAGCCATGTTAAAATTCCAATATCTCTGGAACCAAATCTTATAGAGGCTTAAAAATAAAGATGTTAAAAGAAAAATTTACTAAGACCCAATATCTAAAAGGGCATTAAAATATCGTTAATACTACTTGAGTTCCAAGCATGCAAACTTTGGAGAAAAACCTTTAAAAAGTGCTATTTCCCCATTTTTGAATGGTAACCATTGGCACATAATGCAACAAAGATTGCTAAAGTCAACAGATTTTACTAATATAACTACTAATCTCTGTGTAAAAATAACATAATGATGCTGCCATCTTTCTGAAGCCATTTTTACCCCCCTGTAACTTGACTCTGAATCTAAGGTGAAAATTGCCATTTTGACCTCCCTCTACAAAATAGTGAATTACTCAGTAAATATTCATCCATGACATTTAATATTTTGGCTTTCATCACTGTCATGTCTATCTTTCCTCAAAATAAATATTAGCAAAATCTAAAATTTCAGCTAGGGGAGTTTTTGAAATTTGGTTGATTTGACACGGAATGACCCTACTATACAATAGTAGTGTGTTTAATGTCATCATTTCCTTGTGGTTTAATATTAACAGGCACTGATCTATATCACAATCTGATTGTGTGGGCAGACCTGCTTTTGATTTATTCATCTGAATTATTGCCAAATCCATGACAAAATTTAGTTATTATGACTGGATGACTAGACCCTAACTATTGCTTTACCTTTTATACTGCAGTGTATATATTTGCACAACTATTAGAGGTGTGGAAAGCTTTATGATATTTACATTTAAAGTAATGCAGAAACATTGAGTAATGGGAAAATATGTAGCAGGAAGAACTTGTATTGAAGGGGTGTAAAAATAGTTGTTATGACGTTAGTCTGGGGCAGGACCGTCTGTTTTGTCTAAGCAATGGCAGACACATTTTTGAAATGAAAAACATTGGATTTTTTTGTGCCCCTAGAACTGAAATGACACCCTTCAGCTTTAAATGAAAACACAAACACACAGGTGGTCCACATGCAGCTGGCTTTCGGCACTTGCTGTGTAATCAGTCCAGTTTGTTGCTGTGTGTATTTCTGTGTTTGTGGAAGTGCATGTCTGATTAATGGCAGCTCTGTGATTCATTGCTGTTATCAGACTGATGGCTGTGAGGGACTAGCCCAGCATGTCTTTATCTAAATGACTTCCACTCCACTACTGCTTGAGGCTAAAGGGCTTTAGGGTGGCACCGGTGGCTTTGCGACCCATGCCAGATGCTGCAGTGCGGCCCTTCTGCTGCTGGTATTTCATTTGTTATGATCTTGGGTGGTTACAGACCGTTAGATATTGAAATGATAGAGGAGAACAAAGGGGTCAATTAAAATGTTGGGTGATGGGTGACTGATGGGTGATACAATGTTCTACTGATATACTGCGGTATATATTAGGGATGCACCAAATGTTTGGCAACCAAAATTATTTGGCCACAAATAGCAAATAGAGCTCTTTCAGTGTTCAAATAAACGAAAAGGGCTGAATAAATTGTACTGAACAATGACAAATGATCTAATAGAGGCTCGCAATAATGCAGCAAACATGTGGTCAGCGTAAAAGCATCTAAAAGACTCAAAACTCATTCCAAGCACCGACAGCGAGAGACTGTTTAGAAGCGCATCGCATGTGTTCCATGAGAAGAGAAAGGTTACTGTATGATGACTGAAATCATCCATTAGTGAATAAACTACAGAACATTCTGTTGTCTAATACACACACAAATTGTATTTATTCTGACAGCGCTGCAGCAGCTCCTTAGCCAGGGTTCAAAGCCCAAAGATGACAATCATTCACAAATCTGCTGCTGTCAGCAAAAAGTAGTACTGAGGTCTTCCTGCGGGTTTACCACTAAATAAAAGTCAACATTCATAAATGTTAGAATTGTAATTTTACTCTTGTTCTGTAAAATAAATAAAAAATGTAAGACATAAATAATGATAACAATCATTCCAACAGCTCTATTAATACATTTATTCTAACATTCTCCTTTGCTCAGCAAGGCTGCATTTATTTGTACATTAAAAACACACATGCCTGATTCAAGAAGGGGGTCTTAAAAATGGCCAAAGAATATTATTTTACTAACTTGTTAATTTTAAGTTAAATTGTGCTTTGTTGGTAGGCTATAATGTCGACTAGAATGTTAAAAATGTTCAGTGTTAAGTAAATATTTTTTAAATCATTGTTTTGTAATTGATTTTTTTTTTTTTTTTTGCAAAGCAAGACAAAACTTTAAAAAGCACATTTTGGCTATTTAATTAATGCAATGGTGAAAAAAATTGGCATACAAGGGGGAATACATGAAAAACTGTGTTCGGTAATCAGCCTTCGGCCCAGTGTGTAATTTTGTTCGGCTTCGGCCAAGAATTTTCATTTCGGTGCAACCCTAAGCAGAATCTTTACCAGTTGAGACATTTGTGCTGCTCTACACCTTGATTATTATATATTGGCTTATATTTTTGTATATCACTAGGGAACCACTACCATGTTGTCAGCTGTGTGGATTGAGCAGTATTAAATGCATTGATCAACTCTTGAGCAGATGTTATGCCCTAAGCTCACTGGATGGACTTGTAGCCTGCTACTTCCTGGCTTGTTACTGCATCACCAGTGTGACTTATAAAAAGGTGCATTTGTTGTTTGTTATGAACACCTCAGCTCAGGTTACAATTTAATTTGATGTGTTACATGCAGAGCACAAATTCAGAGTATGGGTCACCATACTTGGCCACACGTCCTTTCCTTTCCTTGCCTTGCCTTTCCTTTCCTTTCCTTTCCTTTCCTTGCCTTGCCTTTCCTTTCCTTTCCTTTCCTTTCCTTTCCTTTCCTTTCCTTTCCTTTCCTTTCCTTTCCTTTCCTTTCCTTTCCTTGCCTTTCCTTTCCTTGCCTTGCCTTGCCTTTCCTTTCCTTTCCTTGCCTTTCCTTGCCTTGCCTTTCCTTGCCTTTCCTTTCCTTTCCTTTCCTTTCCTTTCCTTTCCTTTCCTTTCCTTTCCTTGCCTTTCCTTGCCTTGCCTTTCCTTTCCTTTCCTTTCCTTGCCTTTCCTTGCCTTGCCTTTCCTTGCCTTTCCTTTCCTTTCCTTTCCTTTCCTTTCCTTTCCTTTCCTTTCCTTTCCTTTCCTTTCCTTTCCTTTCCTTTCCTTTCCTTGCCTTGCCTTTCCTTTCCTTGCCTTGCCTTGCCTTTCCTTTCCTTTCCTTGCCTTTCCTTGCCTTGCCTTTCCTTGCCTTGCCTTTCCTTTCCTTTCCTTTCCTTTCCTTTCCTTTCCTTTCCTTTCCTTGCCTTTCCTTTCCTTGCCTTTCCTTTCCTTTCCTTTCCTTGCCTTGCCTTGCCTTGCCTTGCCTTGCCTTGCCTTGCCTTGCCTTTCCTTTCCTTTCCTTTCCTTTCCTTTCCTTTCCTTTCCTTTCCTTTCCTTTCCTTTCCTTTCCTTTCCTTTCCTTGCCTTGCCTTGCCTTTCCTTTCCTTTCCTTGCCTTTCCTTGCCTTGCCTTGCCTTTCCTTGCCTTGCCTTGCCTTTCCTTTCCTTTCCTTTCCTTTCCTTTCCTTTCCTTTCCTTTCCTTTCCTTTCCTTTCCTTGCCTTGCCTTGCCTTGCCTTGCCTTGCCTTGCCTTTCCTTGCCTTGCCTTTCCTTGCCTTGCCTTGCCTTGCCTTTCCTTTCCTTTCCTTTCCTTTCCTTTCCTTTCCTTTCCTTTCCTTTCCTTTCCTTTCCTTTCCTTGCCTTGCCTTGCCTTGCCTTGCCTTGCCTTGCCTTTCCTTGCCTTGCCTTGCCTTGCCTTGCCTTTCCTTTCCTTTCCTTTCCTTTCCTTTCCTTTCCTTTCCTTTCCTTTCCTTTCCTTTCCTTGCCTTGCCTTGCCTTGCCTTGCCTTGCCTTGCCTTGCCTTGCCTTGCCTTTCCTTGCCTTTCCTTTCCTTTCCTTTCCTTTCCTTTCCTTGCCTTGCCTTTCCTTTCCTTTCCTTTCCTTTCCTTGCCTTGCCTTGCCTTTCCTTTCCTTGCCTTGCCTTGCCTTGCCTTGCCTTGCCTTTCCTTGCCTTTCCTTTCCTTTCCTTTCCTTTCCTTTCCTTGCCTTGCCTTGCCTTGCCTTGCCTTGCCTTGCCTTGCCTTGCCTTGCCTTGCCTTGCCTTGCCTTGCCTTGCCTTGCCTTTCCTTTCCTTTCCTTTCCTTTCCTTGCCTTGCCTTGCCTTGCCTTGCCTTGCCTTTCCTTGCCTTGCCTTGCCTTGCCTTGCCTTGCCTTGCCTTGCCTTGCCTTGCCTTGCCTTGCCTTTCCTTTCCTTTCCTTTCCTTGCCTTTCCTTGCCTTGCCTTGCCTTGCCTTGCCTTGCCTTTCCTTTCCTTTCCTTTCCTTTCCTTTCCTTTCCTTTCCTTTCCTTTCCTTTCCTTTCCTTTCCTTGCCTTGCCTTGCCTTGCCTTGCCTTGCCTTGCCTTGCCTTGCCTTGCCTTTCCTTGCCTTTCCTTGCCTTTCCTTTCCTTTCCTTTCCTTGCCTTTCCTTGCCTTGCCTTTCCTTGCCTTGCCTTGCCTTGCCTTGCCTTGCCTTGCCTTGCCTTGCCTTGCCTTTCCTTTCCTTTCCTTTCCTTTCCTTTCCTTTCCTTGCCTTGCCTTTCCTTTCCTTGCCTTTCCTTTCCTTTCCTTTCCTTTCCTTTCCTTTCCTTTCCTTTCCTTTCCTTTCCTTTCCTTTCCTTTCCTTTCCTTTCCTTTCCTTTCCTTTCCTTTCCTTTCCTTTCCTTTCCTTGCCTTTCCTTTCCTTTCCTTGCCTTTCCTAATGCAAAACCTTAATGCTTACAAGAACACAGTAATGAACTATAGTGCTGGATAAAAGCAGAGCGTTAAGATGAAGGCTGAGATAGAAATGCAAAATGGCAGTAGAGTATTGTGTTGCTACATTATATAGTGTATAATAGATTGTGGATTTTAGGGCCCTATGATTTCCGTGATGCGGAAATGGTTGACGGAATTCCGGAATCCAGTCATAAAAACATAATTTACTAAATAACACGGAATGTCAGAAGTTGTCAAAGTTTGGATGAATTAATCAAAAGTACATAATTACACTTAAATCAGACCATGATATGGACTAGTATATGTAAATATTAAGCTGCAAAAATACAATTTAAATATGAATCTTGCGTGTTCTGTCTGTCTCTATGTTAATGAATAGTACAGAGGCATGGTTTTGTTTACTACACAAATACATCTCACTAAATGAGGACATAAATACATGAACAACATCAACCAGAACTGCTCTGAGATACACTTCATGTGCATTTGACCGTTCCATTTGAGTCAAACTAGCGTCATATCATATACACACACAACTGTTAGATAAATGTTTTGTAAAACTAAAGGTAGTCGCGGCAAACCATCAAAATAAAAGTTTGGTTTAACTTGAAGACATTGTGCCAGAAATAATATTACTATTGTTCAGTAGAATTTACATAGCCTACTACTACTGCTAAAATGAAACAAACATTATTTTTTAGGGTATAATCACACAACATTTCTTCCATGTTTTATTTTTAATAGTAAATTCATTTTGTTTGCCAATAATTAAAAGATAAATGAAATTAATGTTTTATGCCTTCATTTGATAACCAGAAAATTTTAAATACACAACACACAAGTTTTGAGGGAAATTTTTTTCATAAGGCTATTTTAAGAATAAATGTGAAGAATTAGACATGCTAAAACACATAATTTGAAAACAATAAAAATAGTGAAAAAAAATAAAAAAAATTATGTGAAATTGTATAAATTTCATGAGTTTAATTAATTAGACATGCTTTTTGATTAAAACAATTTAATTTAACCCTTAAAAGGAATCAAGAACATTTTTTAATGGAAAAAAACTGAATCCAGAAAAATTAATACAGAAAAAATCGGAAAAATGAAACAGATTTCATAGGGCCCTAGAACTTTTGGATAAACAGCAAGAAAAAATCAGCAATGCACCACAACTGTAACTGGAAAAGCTGAAAAAAAAAAAAAAATCTGAAAGTGCTGGGCAAAAGGAAAATTTACTGAAAATGTTCTTATCCTCACGCTATCCCAGTTGCAGTAGAGTTTTCATCTGAACAGATTTGAGAAAATGTAACATTTCATCACTTGCTCACCAATGCATCCTCTGCAGTGAATGGGTGCCGTCAGAATAAGAGTCCAAAAATCTGATAAATAATGCACAGGTCCATCAGTTAACGTCTTGTGGATTGTAAAATTGGGTAATAAACAAATCAATCATTAATTTCAAAACATTGCTTCCGTCAAAAATACAAGTCCTCTATCTGTAATAACACTTCCTTCAGTGACAAAGTGGTCTGGTCTGAATCAGGATAGAAATATGCACAAATCAAGTACAGGTTTAAAGCAAAAACAGTACAAAATAGCTTTCAGATGTGAGAGAGAACACACTGGAGGAAGCAGTAGTATGGATTGTTGACTCTTAATTTGACTAGAAGCAAGGGTTAAAGTAAAACCATTGTAATAATAGATTTGTTATTTCTTATAAACATGCAGCTATTCACTTCAGAAGACGTTTAAGTGATGGAGTCATGTGGATTGTTGTGATGTTTGGACTCTGACGGCACCCATTCACTGGAGAGGATTCATTGTTGAGCAATTGATGAAATGAAGAAACGAGCACATCTACATCTGGGATGGTTTTTCAGGAAATTTTCATTTTCAGGTCAACTATTCCTTTAATGCAGAAAAACTAGTTTAATTAGTAAACTCCAGCTGATGATGAATGCTACACAGACAGATGACCTCGTGTTTAAAGTTGTGTTCTTTCCTCACACAACTGCAGCTATAGCTTATGGGAAGGGGTCAGCCTGAGGTCAAATACTGCATATCATCAACCCTAAGTGGACATCTCTGAATGTAAATCCTTGTTGAAGTACATGTGGAGGAAATAGTCACTGCCAAGAAAGACCATTAGGGGACATGGACCTTAGAATGAGCAAAGAGTCCTGATTAAATGACCGATTGACTGGTGAACATTAACACTGTTATTTTCCTATTTATTACTGGGACGCTGCTTAGACACAATCTGTTTTGTATAAAGCGCTATATAAATAGATGTGCCTTGGCTTGACAGACATTCAGAGGTGTTGATTACTTCATAGTTGCAGTTGTGCATAGACAAAAAATAGTTCTGAACTGCATTACAAATCCTAACCACTTAGTTTCAGATCACTTTGCCAAATAAAGAGCCTTTTACGTACTACACTCTTAAAAAAAAAGTGCTTTATGATGCTATAGAAGAACCTTTTTGTCTAAATGGTTCCATAAAGAAGCTTTAACATCTGAAGAACCTTTCTGTTTCACAAAAGGTTCTTTGTGGCAAAAGAAGGTTCTTCAGATTATAAAAAGGTAAGAAAGAGATGGTTCTTTAAAGAAACTTTGACTGAATGGTTCTTTGTGGAACCAAAAATGATTCTTCTATGGCATCGCTTGAAGACCCGTTTAAAGCGCATTTATTTTTAAGAGTGTACCGAACCTAAAGACGTTAGTCAAGCAAATAAGTTTCCACCTCTGAAATTTTTTTTTTTTTTAATTCTGACTTTCTTGCATGACATAAACCTGCATTTTTGACTTTTTTTTCTTTCAATTGTGAGTTTATCTTGCAATCTCTTTTCTCAAAAATGTAAGATATAAACCTGCAATTTGCAAAAATCAAATGTGACCCTGGACCACAAAACCAGTCATTAGGTTAAATTTGACAAAACTGAGATGTATACATCATATGAAAGCTCAACAAATAAGCTTTCTATTGATGTATGGTTTGTTAGGATAGGACAATATTTGGCCGAGATACATCTATTTGAAAATCTGGAATCTGAGGGTGCAAAAAAATCAAAATGCTGAGAAAATCACTTTTAAAGTTCTTCAAATTAAGTTCTTAACAATGCATATTACTAATCAAAAATTACATTTTGATATATTTATAGTAGGAATTTTACAAAAAATCTTCATGGAACATGATCTTTACTTAATTACCTAATGATTTTTGGCATAAAAGAAAAATCTATAATTTTGACCCATACAATGTAGTTTTGGCTATTGCTACAAATATACCCCAGCGACTTAAGACTGGTTTTGTGCTCCAGGGTCACAAATTCAGAGGAAAAAAAGACTGGCTTTCTATATTTCGCAGTTTTGCAAATGCACCTTTATATCATGCAATTCTGACTTTGAATTGTCAGAATTTTAAATATAAAAAGTCGCAATTACCTTTTGTTCAGTGGCATTTTCCTGTTAAAAGGCTTTAAAAAGTCTTAAAATGTCTTAAATTCAGATTAAATATTTTTGGTCACATTACCGTTAAAATATCTTCAGTTGGACAGACCTAATGACAAAGATTTCTTGTCTATAAATTCATAAATGTACTTAAAACATTAATCTTATAACATTATTTATATATTATTTATCGCACTTGTAATTTTGCAGTGTAAATTATTTAATCTGCCTGGCAACAGCCCTATAGAATTTATTGTTGAATTGTAATAATTTGAAATGAAAGGTGCATACATTTTAAAAAGTAAAAAAATAGGTAAATAAATATTTAAGTATGTGAAAGTTGAACATCAATGAAAGTATTGCTTATAAAAATATTTTTATGTGGAATATTGTCTGCTGATATGGAAAGTTCACTCTGTATTGTTATGATAAATATCATTAATGACATTTTAGTTTTGAAATTTCTAATTTCTAAATTCTTTTTACATTAAACACATTAAATATTACATATACTGTATGTATGTCATATAATGTGTATTTGCATGACAGGTTTAGGTCTAAAATTTCATGTAAGGTCTTAAAAAATCGTACATTTTAATTGTTCATATCTGTAGAAACCCTGATAAAGTTAATAAAGAAATGAATAATTAATGAATATTTCTACAGCTTGTATTAATTAGTGTTAATTTCAGCATTAACTACAAGGTGTGCTTGTTAATGTTAGTTAACAATGAACCACTGTATTTTAATTAGCAAAGATGAATAAATACTGTATAAATGTATTCTGTTTGTTCATGTTGTAACCTTGGAACCTTATTATAAAGTGCTTCCCTTCTCAGAAACATGCACACAGTTAATTTCTCCACTGAAAATCGACATCAGATTTCTCAGTAGTGAGGTAACTTGCTATTTTTGAAGTGGTTACTAACTCAGATAGCTCAGAAAGCAGAGACTCTACTGCCCAATACAGCTGAGAGCCTAATGCACAGTGTGCGTTAATTTTCAATTATTCAATGGACCCTCATTAATTATTCTGTGCATAGAGGACTTCCCATCATACACCCCTTGTGTGTCATCATAGAGTCTTGTGTTATGGTCGAGACCAAAAATGGCTGTTTGAGTTGAAGCGTTGTTCGTCATGAACCAGACTCGGTTGTGTAATTACAGCTTTTCTTGTCTCAACATGTCCTGATTCTCTTTGGTATTTTTAATGGTGCTGGCCCATCGTAAATCTTTGCAATTACAGCCCTTACGCCAGCCATGAATCACCCATAGACATTGAGAGCTCAAATGCGTATTGATCTGGGTCTGACTGACCCTATATGTATTCAAATGGCTTTAAATATAAGTGCCTCAAATAATAATAGCCTTGCATGCAGTGTAGCACTTTGCCATACAATTCTCTTTACTAATAGCAAATCTGAAATAATAAGACATCTAATAAGTTTCTCTGTATGGCTACTTTACAGTAAAGCAGCGTGTAAAAACTGAGCTAGTTATATATATAATCATGTTCTGGGGCATAAAAATCCCATTCCCTTTCGCCACAAAGGAATTGATTTTAGTGATATCATTAATATTATTGAAACTATTTAAGAAGGATCTAGATTTAGGCTTGTTCAATGCAAAAGTGAGTTTTAATTGAATAAATACAACAACAACAATAGATATTTGGTAAAGAGCTACACTATCTAACACATAAGTTGGTTAATATGGAAATGGGAATCGCACCAAAAGAGTCAAACAAGTTGCATATCTGCATATAGTTGTTTAATAATATTACAAAATATATTTGAAAAAATGTGTTTTATATTTTACCATTATTTGTGATTTGATACCGTCATTTAAATCTTGTTGTTTTTTTTGTTTTTTTTACTAATAGTTACTTTGTTTTTTTTTGTATATTTATATACACTACCACTCAAAAGTTTGGGATTAGTAAGATTTTAATTTTTTTTTTTTTTAAGTTTCTATCAAGGCTGTGTTCATTGATCAAAAATATGGAAAAAAAACCTCTAATATTGTGAACTATTACAACAATGTAAAAGAACGTTTTTCTATATTAATATACATTAAAATTTAATTTATATCTGTAATTAGAGTTGCATTTTCAGCATCATTACTCCAGGCTTCAGTGTCACATGATCCTTCAGAATCATTCTAATATGCTGATTTATTATCAATGTTGAAAACAGTTTCGGCTAAAATCTTTTTGCAACCTGTGATAATTTTTTCAGGATTCTTTGGTCAATAAAAGGTAAACAAATACAGCATTTAATTAAAAATATAAAGGTTTTCTAACAGTATACACTACTGTTCAGAAATTGAGGGTCAGTAAATTTGTATTCTTTCTTTTTTTTTTTGAAAGAAATGAATACTTTTATTCGCCAAGGATGTGTTACAAGTGATAGCGTAGATTTACATTTTTAGAAAAGATTTCATATTTTGAATAAATGCTGTTCTTTTTAACTTGTTATTCATCAAAGAATCGTGAAAAAAAAAAAAACAATCACAGGTTTCAAAAATATTAAGCAGCTGAACGGTTTCCAACATTGATAATTCTAATAATAAATCAGAATATTAGAATTATTTCTAAAGGTTCATTTGACGCTTAAGACTGGAGTAACAGCTGATAAAAATTCAGCTTCACATCACAGAAATAAATTATATTTTAAAGTATATTCAAATAAAAAATGATTTTTTTGCAACATGTGATACTTTGATCAATAAAAAATAAAAAAAAACAGCATTTATTAAAAATAGAAAGGTTTTCTAACAACATACACTACTGTTCAAAAGTTGGGGGTCAGTAAATTTGTTGAAAGAAATAAATACTTTTATTCACCAAGGATGTGAAAAAGCAATAGATTTACATTGTTAGAAAAGATTTATATTTTCAATAAATGCTGTTCTTTTTAACTTGTTATTCATTAAAGAATCCTGAAAAAAATCACAGGTTTCAGAAAAATATTAGGCAGCACAACATCGATCATTCTAATAATAAATCAGCATATCAGAATGATTTCCGGAGGATAATGGGACATCTGACTGGAGTAACAGCTGATGGAAATTCAGCTTTGCACCACAGGAATAAATTATATTTTAAAGTATTTTGCAACATTACTGTGTTTTTTTCTGTATTTTTGATCAAATAAATGCAACTTTGATGAGAATAGAGACTTCTTTAAAAACATTACAAGTCTTACTGATTCCAAACTTTTGAGTGGCAGTGTACATATTTCTATAATATTTCTATTTTTATAACTAAGGGCTGCACTTTGGGTTGCTCTTTTACAGTAACAGTGAAGAACACATTTTGCATTTGTGCAATTGTGGAAATCCTTGAAAGACTTCCACGTTTGCACCACCGATACAATAATAATGTTGCTTAGCTCACTTCTCTTTCTGTATTCAAGTGCAATAAGATGTCTGAGAAGTGCATTGAGATCTATTTAGCATGTTAGATCAGTAGTGTGTATTTGCTCACTGTCACTGGCCTCTGTTGTGTGAGGAGCCTGGCACTCATCCAGAGTCACACCGCTTAGCTGGGCCTCTGGCCTCCTTACAAAGCCTCTGTCACGCCCTCGCCACTTGCTGATTGGTTCATTATCCAGCTTGATTGCTTTTGAATGGCTGGTGAAACAGCCCTTATATAGGATTAGGTGCATGAATTGCCAGTTTGCTCACAGAATCCTCTAGCGTTAAATGCTGGGAAAATACATTTAATTTCTTTCTTAAATGTTTGTGGGTGTTCAAGTCGAAATAATCAAAATGCAAGTTTTGTGTCATGTGAAGTGACTGTATACTACATTTGCCATGTTTATCAGGATTCAATTCTCTTTAAACACAATTGTGATTTCGGAAGAAGTGAGTTAAGCAACATTATTATTATTATTTTTACATCAGTGGTGCAAATGTAGAAGTCTTTCAAGGATTTCCACAATTGCACAAATCCAAAATGGTTTCTTCACAGTTACTGTAAAAGTGCAACCTAAATTGCAGCCCAAAAAACCCACACCTTAGTTATAAAATGTTTAATTTTGTTCGGCTTCGGCCAAGAATTTTCATTTTGGTGCATCCCTATAATCTAGTATGATAAAACAGCATTGCTTTATCTCACATACGCATTACCAGAAAAGCAGAGGCGGTCAACTGGCGTAATAAAAGCTCCACTGCTTTCGAGCCATTTATTGCACTTGTCTCTCATTACTCCATCAGCCTTGTTCTGCTTTCATGGCTTTCATACTTTAGTGACCTTAAGAAGTCTTTAATACATTAGCTCATCCATGAACATGATATTACATTCTCTAACATTTGACTATGTAAATGAAGTAATATTTGACTGTGTAAAATCAAGGAAAATCATTCAAAAGATTGTTGGGAACCATGTGCGCAGTTGTATGGCACAGATTCTGCTTGGCCTGCTGATGGAAAGAAGTGCTGACGCTTTGTTTATTTTTTATTTTGGCCCAAGCATACAAAGTTAATGGCAAAAGACAATCAACTTCAAATGGCCAAATATCAGGCCAGTAATCAGCAATCAGATAAGATGGATATGTTTGGGGATAGAAGGGAGCTTTTATTTTTTTGTTTGATTTTTGTGAAATTTAAATGCATGTAAACCTAACCCCTCATATTAAGGAAAAGTGTCGTTCTGGGACTCACAAAAAAGGTTAGAGCCAGATTTACCAACCGACTCCTATTGAACAGCTGAAGATGAAAGCTGATGCCTCATGGTGCCAACAAAGCTTCTGATTGAAACAACAGGGAAATTTATTCACTAGGGTCTGGTGTGGCTTGTGTCGATTTGTTCTTTAACAGCAGGAAGTTGTTGTAGGCCCTCACATAACAATAACCCTTAAACTGTGACGTATTCTGTTTTACATCTCATACTACGCTTTTATTTGTTTGAGGACTGTTTCTTTCAGCATATGAGTCCAGATAACACAACACTGAGAGCCATGTGCACAGGCGGGGATGTCATAATCGCCAGCTGTTCACAGAGAACAACCGTTTTAAACACACGCTCCATATATTCACAGAGAGAGAGAGAGAGGGGCTGTAATGGGGTTTAATGGACCTGATGGTAAAGGAGTCTGTGATTTACTCCTTATTAGCACAGATCTCATGTCTCAGAGTATGTCTAGACAGATGCGAAGAAATTTAATAGCACTATATTAGCACCAAAAGAAAAAAGAAGAAAAAGTTGATCTGTGTGGCATCACTTCTAGGGGTGGGCGATATTTTTCATCTTTTGAACGGTGACGGTATAATATCACTGTATTACTTTTTTGGTACATTTTGGGAGGAGTAGCCTGTCCTGTCCCTTTAATATGTGAATAAAGTTAATATTTTTATAATATAAGTAGTAAATGGTAGGTAACCTTATCAAAAAGAGACATGGGAGAGCATTCTCAACATATTTATTTTGCAAAAAACCTAAAGATCTTACGTAACAGTGTACAACAAAACAAAAAATATTTTTTATTGAAAATTAATTTCTGCAATATTTGAAAACCTTTAAATAACTGGGGGAAATCAACCGATGGCAACAGTTTAAAAGTAGACCAATTCTGTAGGGAAAAGGCGGACTTGGCAACCCTGCATCCAACGCGAGCTGCTGGAGTTAATAAAGTCATTGCACACATGAGTACGACATTTTCGTCCGAGATTTTTGCACATAAAAAAAAAATGCAGGTTATGTTAATCGAGTTTACACACTGCCTCTGAAACTTTCGTCCATCATAAAAAAAATTCGGTTTGATTTTCTGCATTTTCGCATCCATAATAAGCATTTTGATAAGGATGGCGAATATGAGAACTAAAATAACGCATACGAAAATCGGACTCAGTGTACAATGACATTTAGATTTGAATGATCACGGGTCGAAAGTAAAGAGAGATGACACAAATTAGGGATGTTAACCGATGACCGTTTGACCGGTGGTTGACCGTATCAACGTTAACCGGTCAAAGTTGTCGGTAGTCGGTTAAAAAAAAAAGTGCCGGTGCGTCTTTTACGCATTCTGAAGGTGCCTGTTTTATCCATTGGTTTTATCATGTTGCAGTCTATTAGGCAACATTCCGCATAAGATGGGCTTAGATTTGGAAATACATTACATCTACATTTCAGTGGTAACCGATAAGGTGATGATGATCATCATCTTTCTTTATTATGGTTAGCACTACCTCAACTAAATCGGCGTCTCTTCGGAGCTGTCATTTTCTTAAATGAGCCGTGGCAATGTTTCAAATGAGCTTCTAACCTAGACAAACGCCTTTATTTTCAAAGCGATCACCTTGTACCCAAACCATTTGAAACTAAGGAGCCATTTGTCCTACGATTACATACAACAAGCTCTTCGGCGCCGCGTTTGCGGGACTCATGTTTCGCGCTGTAGGGGATTTTAAAAAAAGTGACGTGAGTGGCAGTGTGTGTGTGTGTGTGTGTGTGTGTGTGTGTGTGTGTGCGGGAGGCAGAGCGGCAGAGAGAGGCCGCGATCACACCGAACGCGTTTTTGCAGATGGAGGCGCCTCTTTTGAATGGTTTTCTGTTGGCAGTGAGCGTTCTACGCGCTGCTTATGCGTCCCAGGCGCCTCGCGTTTTCACCGCCTGCTGCGCCTCGCGTTTTTGCAGGAGCGCTCTGAGCGCGTGAAGTTGAAAAAAAAAAATCAACTCTGACGGTGCGTTCACACTACAGCGTCAAATCCACGCTCAGTGCCGCTAGCAACGCTACAACGCCACTGCTTTGGGGAGTGTCTAATTTAGGGCTGAGCACACCTCTGAAAAACAATGTTCACACCCTATTTACGTTCCATTGTCTTCTTTTAACGGCGGTTCGAAAACTAAACTGTAGCATATAATGAAAACATGCAAAGTACATTTACTTTTGCTTGACTTTTTCAATAATATGTGATTTCAACTCAGTAATCCACCAGTTTCAGAAACACGCGTCATAATCTTGCCTTGCCTACTCTTCACAGCGATTGGTTGTCGCCGGCGTTTTGCGCTCGAAATTTGCATAAAGTTGAGGAATGCCCAACCTTTTGACGCTCTCAGCCGCTCTCAACGCTTTCTCCGCAACGCTTCCAATCCCAAAATGCACCACGCGACCGTTTACGCTCAACTTCCATATGAATGAACTGAAAACGCTCGCTTCGCCCCGCTCGCTACGTGCCAGTGTGAACGCACCGTGAGCGGAAAAACGCCCAACGTCATTCGCGTTCTTTTCCATTGTCCAATCGAATGAATGGAGAGGCGGGCCTTCTGTTGTGGTGACGGAATTTTACGGTTGCTTAAAAAGTCCGGAGACTGCAAGAAATAGAGGAGAAACCTTTTGTGTCTATCGTGGGTAACCCGGAGCTGTATTATTTAGGGTTTATGACAGTTTACTTAACAGCATAAAACTAAGATTTTAGAGCGCTCGCGCTATAATCCTTTGATTTGACTGACAGGACAGCTGTTTTGGTCGTTGCTTAGCAACATAAAAAAAACGCAGCACGCTCTTTTATTAAAAGTCACCAAAAAAACTAAACTAAAGACGCGTTCGGTGTGATCGCGGCCAGATGTGACAGAGTTGCGAAATTGCAGGCGCGGCTGGAAATGGCTGTTATTTCAAATAGCGTACCATATTTTAAACTAATCGGTTAACCGGTTTCAACCGGCTAATGAGGCTCGGTGGTCGGTCAAGAAATTTTTTAGTTTTCGCCATCCCTAACACAAATAGACTGGAGGATTTGCTGCAATCTTGTACTCACTGACAAATATCTGTCATAAGATGTGCTGCTCCCTTTACACAGAGTGTGCGTTATCGCAAAATCGAAAGTAAACGTAAACAGCGCGAGCACTCATTTAAAAGCGATTTCTATACCCTGCATATTGAACCCTGCATATGTTTTACTTTTTTATTTACAACAAGATATATAGTATAAGGACAGGTATTCAGACCACAACTGAACGTTTGAAGAAAATGTAATGCCTTATCATTTAGAATTAGCTATTATTGATGTAAATGCAGCTGTTCGAGGCACATAATTGATTTATTACGGTATTGACGGTATTAGAAAATCCATGTCGTGGCGCAGTGTCACACCGGTGCTGACTATGACACCGGTGTACCGCCCAGCCCTAATCACTTCCATAGACAAGGCTGCCCTGGATATGGAAACCTAGACAAAATTGTGATTTCCACGTTTAGACAATTTCATTTGACTCATTGGATGATTAAATGGTTTCACAAAAAGCAAGTAATAAATGACTAAGCTAAACTAAATAAATAAAAAAAAAGATATAAATAAAAAAATAGACGATAAGCACACCGAAAGTCCGAATTTTTTTTTGTATTTGTCATCCTTTCCTATCGAAACGCTTGCTACGGATGCAGAAAAACAAACCTGGTCCGAACTTTTTTTTTAATGACAGATGATAATTTTTGAAGGGAGTCTGAAATTGTCGTCTGAAATTTGTGCAGGTTAAAAAATAAATATGACCTCACGTTGTGTCAATCAAGTTTACACACTGCTTCGGAACTTTCGTCTATCATAAAAAGTTCAGATCAGGCTTGATTTTCTGCGTTTTCACATTCGCATTTTGATAGGAAAGGATGACGAATACAGAAATAGCGAAAAAACGCATACGAAAGTTTCAGACCTAGTGTGCAGTGACATTAAAGGAACACTCCACTTTTTTTGGAAATAGGCTCATTCTCCAACTCCCCCGAGTTAATAAGTTGAGTTTTACCGTTTTGAAATCCGTTCAGCCGTTCTCTTGTTCTGGCGATATCACTTTTAGCATAGCTTAGCATAGATCATTGAATCCTATTAGACCAATAGCATCATGTTCAAAAATGACCAATGAGTTTCGGTATTTGTCCTATTTAAAACTTGACTCTTCTGTAGTTATATGATATTACTGCGCCTGCTGCATCCATTTTACGGCAGCATACTTCCTTGACTATTATGTCAGAATTGGAGTGTAGTTTATTATTATTATTAATTTTTATTTTATTAATTAATTCACCCAAACATAATATCAAGACAAGTGGCACAGACCAAATGGCACATGTGGTCATGTGTGAATCAGGTCTCCCAGAGAAGCTATCCAAACCTTATATAGGGAGCCTGTAGACATATGGACAAGATACTTAATACAGTAGAAACAAAATTCTAAAACAAAAAAGAACAAACATACAGACAATAATATCATACAAAAATCACAATTACTAAGTAGAACACACAAGAAGAATCAAGACAATGCTTTTGGATCTACTGTAGTCTAGGTAGGCAATTGAAAAGGCTATGGATATAAACGTAAAAGTTCCTTCTTTAGTGATTTCTTAAAGATGGATACGGATTTCAACACCTTACGCTTAAAAGTTCCTAATCTTATCAGCCGAGAAAATCACAGCTTTACATTTTCTGCCAGTTTTAGTACACGATATAACTACAGAAGAGTCAAGTTTTAAATAGGACAAATACCGAAACTCATTGGTTATTTTTGAAGGCGATGCTACTGGTCTCATAGGATTCAATGATCTATGCTAAGCTATGCTAAAAGTGATATCGCCAGAACAGGAGAACGGCTGAATGGATTTCAAAACGGTAAAACTCAACTTATTAACTCGGGGGGGGGAGTTGGAGAATGAGCCTATTTCCAAAAAAAGCGGAGTGTTCCTTTAAGCGTGATTGACACAACATGAGGTCGTATTTATTTTGTAACTTGGGAAATTTTTTGGACTTTTTGGATTTTTTGCAATGATATTTAGATGTGAGTAGCCAAATAGTTTCTGATTCCCATGGACCCATGATGTCCTGCAAAGTTTCTCTCACCTGCCTGTATTTTTCCACCCAGCAAACACATTTATTTTGTGGCAACGTCTGTGCAATATTCCATTTTTACAAAGGCAATGTCACAGTCTATGTGTTTACAACATTGTAACAACGTAGAAATGTAAGATGCGAAAGGGTGAAGAGAATATGGTGGACAGGTGAAAACAGTCCAAGAAAGATCAACAAAAATGACCTTTTTATAATCTGAAGGACCTTCTTTCGCACACAGAACCTTTTGTGAAACAGAAAGGTTCTTCAGATGTTAAAGGTTCTTTATGGAACTATTTAGCCAAAAAGGTTCTTCTATGGCATCGTGAAGTACCTTTATTTTTAAGAGTGTTTCCTGGCTTGAAGAAGAATAACGGCCCAACGGTCTGTTAAAATTTAAAATGCGATTCGAAACAGTGAGGAATAATGTCGTACAGTGGTTGTCCAGACAGCTTAAGCACAACCTTCAGAGATGGCTCTGAACCGTGGTGGAATGGCAACATTGTGACAACCCGAATGACACAATGTAGAAACAACAACCTTTCAGCCATGTTGGTACAACGTTGCTGAAAGGTTGGCTACGTTGAGGCAACGTTCTCTGTTGGGTGATTGAACCGAATCATTTAAACTGTTGATTTATTCAGGAACGAAACACGATTGTGTTTCTCAAAGACGCAAAACAGTGCTGTGGCTGTGTTTGGAATGATTTTTGTTCACAAAATTAAGCACAAACAGCAAATATACTGTCTAAAACGTAAGTCTTTTAAAATTAACTTCTTGTTTATTGAACCGTTGTATCACTTTGTAGTCAGATTTGTAGTCATGCTGGTTTTTGAAGGAAAAAACAGAACTCTTTGTGCAATATTGATTAACTATATGAAATTATATAAATGTATACATTTTCTGCACCATATCTTGAATTATGCGATCAATCTAAATGCATTTTAATAGACTTCATCACGTAATGTAACGTTATGCATGCACTCTGTAGATGTTTTGTTTGCTTTTTGCAGTATATTTGATAATGTGAAATCAAACGTCGTTAAAACAATAATTACGATATTATCGCAGAAGATATATTGCATACCCCTAGTTATGACATAACCTAAAGGCCGTTGGCTTTTCTTTTGGTTATTTCAGCTATTTTAGATCATTTGTAAAAGCCCTGACACTTAATTCCTTGTTTCTGATTCGCACTGTAGAAAGTGCATTATTTTCTTTTCACTAATTTATTTCTCAGTCAATGCAAGTGCTTTTGTTTTAGGTTAAGTGCGGCAGTCATGGACAGCCTGAGATAAATTGGTCTGGTGTCCTGAGATGTCTGGGGCCTGACTTCAGCGTTGGCCATTGCTCTCGCCGTTCTGTTGCGGATCAGCGTGTCTGGACCAGACGCTTCATCCCCAACAGATCTCCAGTAATGGATCGCATTTGCTGCATTATTAACTCCAAGAATTTTATATTAAATTTGTCTTTTTGGTTCTTTAACTCAGTCCGCTTGATATTAACTGCAAGCGCCCCTGGAGTTTTCCTGATGAGCGTGTTAGAACAACAGAGAGAGGAATGATTGGCTGCCTCCCTCGGTTTCCCTGAGAAGGGGGGGCTCTCCCAGGAAAATATCTGTCAGGGGGGGATATGCTCCAACCTGTAAAAGGAATTAAGAGCAAAAACCGACTGCCGTGTTTGATCGGCCAAATATGGCCATGTGGAGTGCCAGCCAGGGATTTGAAGGAGGAGGAATGTGTTTGTTCTGTCGCTGCTTCAAAGAGCTTTCGCTGAAAGTTGAGGAAGTAGAGTCTTAGGCCCCGATCACACCGAACGCGTCTTTTAGTTCTAAAAACGCGAGGCGCACAGCACTGCCTTTTATGGTGACTTTTAAAAAAAGAGCAGTGTGCTGCCGTTTTTTTTTATGTTTCTAGGCAACGACCAAAACAGCTGTCCTGTCAGTCAAATCAAAGGATTATAGCGCCAGCGCTCTCAAATCTTTGGATTTTGCTGTTAAGTAAACTGTCATATTAGCAGAAACCCTAAAAAAAACAGCTCTGGGTTACCCACGACAGACACAAAAAGTTTCTCCTCCATTTCTTGCAGTCTCCGGACTTTTTAAGCAATGGTAAACTTTTGTCACCACAACAGAAGGCCCGCCTCTCCATTTATTCGATTGGACAATGGAAAAAACGTGAATGACGTCGGGTGTTTTTCCGCTCAGAGTTGCTTTTTTTTTTTCAACTTCAGACGCTCAGAGCGCTTCTGCAAAAACGCAAAGCGCAGCAGGCGGCGAAAACGCGAGGCGCCCGGGGCGCATAAGCAGCGTGCAGAACGCTCACTGCCAACAGAAAACCATTCAAAAGAGGTGCCTCTCACTGCAAAAACACATTCGGTGTGATCGGGGCCTTAAAGAGCTAGATCACTCATAAATGAAAATGTTGTCATTTGTTGCTCACACACATATAACTTCAAACCTGTATGATGTTCTTTCTTTTGTGGAACACAAAAGGTACATTTTCTGGAATGTCCTTGCCTTTGTTTTCCAGTGAAAGTGAATCATGTTTGATGTTCACATCTAATGGCTCAAGATTGGATCTGATTCTGAACGTTAACTTAAAAGAGATCAAATTGAATGAGTTTAATAATGCTTGTTTTGTCTATTAGAGTTTGACAGCCTATTCTGTTTCTTTAGCCTAGGGCTGTGCGATATGACGGTTTTTAATCGTGGATGAATAAAATGTCTCCACGATCTGCTTTTGAAAAAATATCGTAGTATTGTGCTACAGCGTGCCTCCGTCTCAATATGCTCACTCACAGGACTCTCGCGATCACAAAAGTACATTATTTGCATGTTACATTTTACATATAAACACAGTTGGTTATGTATAAAGTGAAAGTAAACTTTGAGAGAAATATGGATGCGCGCCTGTAGATATTAGATGCGCGCAGCTCTTAAAGCCACAGAACTAAACATGCTGCCGATTGTCATTAAAGGGACAGTTCACCAAAATTAACTCACATGTTGTCCCAAACATCTATTAATTTTTTTTCCTGTGCTAAACACAAAAGAAGATATTTGGAAGAATGTGGATAACAGTAGATGGTCCCCATTAACTTTGATAACAAATCAAATACTATGGAAGCAACTGTTTGGTTACCCACATTCTTCAAAATAAGTTTTATGTTCAACATGTTTTATGTTTAAAAATAAATAAATGATGATAGAATTGTAATTTTTGGGTGATGGTAGGCTAATAAAATACAAAACAGAAAGGAAAATCACTCACTGCTCTTGACTGAAGAACTTTAATACAGTTGCTTTAATAAGAGTCAATGTATAATTTTATGTATATAGTGTTTTATTTGTTAATTCAATTTCTTGAATGCTACTGATAAATACAGCTACTGTACCTGAAAAGTTTTTTTTTTAGTTTTTTTTAATTTTCTTGGTCCAATTTGCCCTAAACATCTGCCATTCTTTTTATTGTATATTTTGTTACCTTGTAAGGCTTTGGTTTTAAAATAGGGGAATTAGTTTGGCTGTGCTGCTCAGACAGCTTGCAAAACAGTAAAACCAACATGACAAAGAATCATGATAAAATCATGAATCATGATATTTCTTGCCAAATTCTGCCATAATTTTCTCATCCTCATGTTAAAAAAAAACTTTTTCCCCCCCTTGTAAAGTATGACAAATTGGGAAGAACGGTGAGTTTCAATTTATAGACAAAAAAAGTTTTGGTTTTAAACATGTGTTCAACAGAAGAAAGTAAGTCATTCATGATTGGAATAACATGACATGTAAGTAAATGATGGCAATATTGCATGTGTTTTTGCATACATTTAACAAGATCTTTGTCCAAGCCATCATCTTCAATATAAAGAATCAAATTACATTGTATGTTTTTACTTAAGCAAAATGACCCTGGAATGAATATCTGGAAAAACTATCTAAACCATCCAAATGGTTATCTGCAAAAAAAAAAAAAAAAGTGGGCTTTCTTGGATGAACTGCTCTCTTCAGGTCCTTCCACAACATTTCTGTTGGTTTCAGATAAAGTCTGTGGTAAGGACTTTCCCAAACATGACATTCTTCTGTTTTAACCATGCAGCTTTCCCAAGAATTTTCCATTATTTCCAATTAAATGCTGTGCTTTTAGCGATTTGCTTGTTGCGTTTCTGTCATAAACTCCTGAACACTAACTGTAGCCATTGCTAGAAGCCTATAGATTCTTAGATATTACTGTGGACTATTTCATATCTTGCTCTTAGAGGGTTTTTGTTGGATGACCACTCTGAGTAACAGTGGTGTTGAATGTTTTCCAGTTGTACATTATGGACCTCAAACTCTTTACAAAACGCTTGAAATCTTTGCCCATCTGACCAACTCTTTTGACTGGGATATGGCAGATCTGTTTGCAACTGGTATGCATTTCTATCAATCCAATCCCAAGTGGATAAGACTAAATATACAAGTATAAAGGGCGTCTGAAAAGTTTTGAGATTGTCTATTTTCATTAGTCAAAAGTGGGTGTTTTGTGAGAAAGCAAGTTCAAGCTTCAGTGCATTCTTCAGAAACTCATTGATTGGGGCTTTAAATTGATTTTCCTCCAAGGGATGAAAAAAGCCACTTGGAATTGTTTTGCTTTGAGACACAGAGGAAAAAGCCAATATGAAGTGTTAGGGTGACTCTTGCATGATTCAGTACTTCTTACAGAGACTCTAAAAGCTGTAGCCCACAGCACTTCGGACAACAAGCTGAGACTTGTGAGAGAGGAGAGACAAAGAGAAAAGTTACCGTAACTAGAGCAAAGCAAGCTCTGTAGCTTTGACAGGCATCGAGAGTTTCCTTAAAATGACCAATTAAACTATTTAGCCTTGCTTAAAATTGGGCTTGGATTTATTTATTTTGGTCATTACAAACGAATGAGTCAATGTACTTTCTAAAAGGAAAAAAAAAATAGATTTAACAAACTCCAGATTTATTTGTGACAGTAATGCTGCGATCTTGCAACTTATATGTGACCCTGGACCACAAAACCAGTCATAAGGTTAAATTTGACAAAACTGAGATGTATACATCAATGAAAGCTCAACAAATAAGCTTTCTATTGATGTATGGTTTGTTAGGATAGGATGATATTTGGCCGAGATACATCTATTTGAAAATCAGGAATCTGAGGGTGCAAAAAAATCAAAATGCTGAGAAAATCACCTTTAAAGTTTTCCACATTAAGTTCTTAACAATGCATATTACTAATCAAAAATTACATTTTGATATGTTTACAGTAGGAATTTTACAAAAAATCTTCATGGAACATGATCTTTACTTAATTTCCTAATGATTTTTGGCATAAAAGAAAAATCATTCATTTTGACCCATACAATGTATTTTTGGCTATTGCTACAAATATACCCCAGCGACTTAAGACTGGTTTTGTGGTCCAGGGTCACATATACTGTTTTTTTTTCTTCTTTAAACCGTAGTAATACTATTACTTGGATGTCTACCACGCAATTATAAAATCATATTTCTTGGAAGTATCTTGCTAATACCATTCAATCATTTCAATGTAATAATTAGGGTTAGTTCATGCTCAACAATGATGGTTCTTCAAGTACTAGGCTTGAACCAGCGACCTTTGTATTTTTCAGCCTTAAACCACTAAGCCACCTCACACACGTCCTCTTCACAAGAATGAAGAAGTGATTAGCAAAACCTTTATTTCCTGGCAGCATAATGCTGCTCTGTCTTTTAGTTAATATGGAAATGTGGTTAATGAAAAACATAGTGGCTCCTCTGGAAGCAGAAACTGACATCTGTGAGCCACAGCAGTGTAGCAAAGTAGTAGATTCTCTTGAAATAACTGTTTAACATTGGCCAGTAGAGAGGAAAATAAAATAATTGAATTAGAAAAAGGTTTTGGCACATATGTGGTGCATAAGATTTGTTTTATGTCATTTCCAGTAGCTTAGACATTTCAACATTATAGCTTCTCAGAATGCATTAGAAGTCACTTACATGAGTGGAAAAGCAGATCTAGAATTTCAGCCATGGAAATAAGGGTTTTTCTCCAGTTCTCATTGTAAACAGGCACCGAGGATCCAAAAATGTAAGCATTTGGAAAGAACAGCCATAAAGACTTTGCAGGTCATTTTCATTTATAAATCAAATATAACCAAAAGCTAAAATAGTTGGTACCCAGTTTATGCTTTTCTAATGTAAGACTTGATTTTTTTTTTTGCCTTGTTTCCAGCCAGAATATCTAAAAACTCTTAAATCAAGAAGGATTTTCTAGACGAGTAAAAGTTATTTTCTTGTTTTCAGAAAAAGTCCAAATTAAGTGAGTTTTTGCATAGAACAAGCAAAATAACTTGTCAGTGGGGGTAAGCAAAAAAAATCTTATTTCAAACAGAAAACAAGATTTTTTTTTTTACCCCTTTGTCAGGTTATTTTCCTTGTTTCAAGCAAAAACGCACCTAATTTTGACTTGTTTTTATCTAAACTCTTAAATCAAGAAGGATTTTCTAGACAAGTAAAAGTTACTTTTTTGTTTTCAGAAAAAGTCCAAATAAAGTGAGTTTTTGCTTAGAACAAGCAAAATAATCTGCCAATGGGGTAAGCAAAAAAAAAAAATCTTATTTCAAACAGAAAACAAGATTATTTTTTTCAAGATTATTTTTCGAAACTATTATTTTGACTCTTGATTTAAGAATTTTTAGATATTTTGACTGGAAACAAGACAAAAAATCTAAGCTAGAAAATATTTTTTTTGCAGTGTACCCAGTTTATTTCTACACTGCAAAAAATTATTTTATGTAAGACTTGATTTTTTTTTTTTCTCGTTTCCAGCCAAAATATCAAAAATTCTTAAATCAAGAAGGATTTTCTAGACGAGTAAAAGTTATTTTCTTGTTTTCAGAAAAAGTCCAAATTAAGTGAGTTTTTGCTTAGAACAAGCAAAATAATCTGCCAATGGGGTAAGCAAAAAAAATCTTATTTCAAACAGAAAACAAGATTATTATTTTTCTTACCCCATTGTCAGGTTATTTAGCTTGTTTCAAGCAAAAACACACCTAATTTTGACTTGTTTTTTCTGAAAACTAGACAATTATTTTTACTCGTCTAGAAAATCCTTCTTGATTTAAGAATTTTTAGATATTTTGGCTGGAAACAAGAAAACAAGTAGGAAAAGCATTTTTTGCGGTGTACCCAGTTTATATTTCCACACTGCAAAAAATGTCTTTCTTATGTAAGACTTGATTATTTTTTTTTGCCTTGTTTCCAGCCAGAATATCTAAAAAATTCTTAAATCAAGAAGGATTTTCTAGATGAGTAAAAGTTATTTTCATGTTTTCAGAAAAAGTCCAAATTAAGTGAGTTTTTGCTTAGAACAAGCAAAATAATCTGCCAATGGGGTAAACAAAAAAATCTTATTTCAAACAGAATATTAGATTATTTTTCTTACCCCATTGGCAGATTATTTAGCTTGTTTCAAGCAAAAATGCACCTAGTTTTGACTTGTTTTTTTCTGAAAACGAAACTATTATTTTGACTCTTGATTCAAGAATTTTTAGATAGTTTGACTGGAAACAAGACAAAAAAATCTAGGCTAGAAAAGCATTTTTTTGCAGTGTACCCAGTTTATTTCTACACTGCAAAAAATTTTCTTATTTAAGACTTTATTTTTTTTGTCTTGTTTCCAGCCGAAATATCTAAAATTCTTAAATCAAGGAGGATTTTCTAGAAAAGTAAAAGTTATTTTCTTGTTTTCAGAAAAAGTCCAAATTAAGTGAGTTTTTGCTTAGAACAAGCTAAATAATCTGCCAATGGGGTAAGCAAAAAAAATCTTATTTTGAACAGAAAAGATTATTTTTATTATACCATTGGCAGATTATTTGGCTTGTTTAAAGCAGAAATGCAACTCATTTTGACCTTTTTTTTTTCTGAAAATGAAACTATTATTTTGACTCTTGAATTAAGAATTTTTAGATAGTTTGACTGGAAAAAAGACAAAAAATCTAAGTGAGTAAAGCATTTTTTGCAGTGTATTTATACTGTTCAGTAATTGTTTGACCAGAGGACAGAGTAGTGTGAGCGTTTATTAAATTGTACTCAAACCTGGTAGAGAGTTAAAACTGTGTAAGCAAGACTTGACAGCTGATCTAAACAGCTATAAAGCATGACACATTCTGTTGAGGGAAAGACCCTTCGAGTCCCATGAGTCTCTTGAGTTCACATTCTTTTCTTCTTTTGTCCAAACACTCATCTGCCAGTCTCTGTCGTATCTTATCCTCAGTGAGTCACTTGTAATTACGCTCTGACCATTCAGCCCTTAACTTCCTCCTTTGTGCCGTCGTGGAGCTGGAGAACCAGGTGAGCGAAGAGGAACAGAACATATTTGAGACGTTAAAGGAGAGATGAAAGTTTGAGACACATTAGTGGGCTTGACTCTACTTGTTAGTGTTCAAGGGCAGCTGTCTGCACAGCCTTATACAGACATTTCTTCAGCTGTGCTTTGCAGTTTCCTGTTAACTCATTCATTACTAGGAAACTGGCAACTTTTGGTTCGAAGGTGGAGTGTGTATTTTTAAAGTATGCTGTTTAAACTGCTGATAATATCTAGAGATCTGCATACTTAAAGGTATAGCTCATCCAAAAATGAAAATGTGATGTTTATCTGCTTACCCCCAGGGCATTCAAGATGTAGGTGACTTTGTTTCTTTAGTAGAACATTTTTTTTTAACTCAAACTGTTGCAGTCTGTCAGTCATATAATGGCAGTCAATGGACTCCACGGTTTTGAGAGTCAAAAAAACACACACAGACAAAACCAAATTAAACCCTGCGGCTCATGACGATAAATTGAGGTGTTAACACACAAAACAATCAGTCTGTGGAAGAAACTGAACAGTATTAATATAATTTTTTACCTCTGATCCACCGCAATGTCCAACTGTCCTGACTGCAAGTGTTTTTTTTCTTCAGATACCCAATTAAAAAGTGAAAAAGTACATAAATCAATGCCAGCAGGAATGAATAAATAGTGAATAAATACTATTTAGTTATTTTCAGTTTGTTATTTTTAGGTTTAAACAAAAATGCTGTAGATTCCTAAAATATGTGTTTTGTCTTTATTTTGACAGTTTGTCAAATAAATAAATTAATAATAAATAGTGTGATTTTAGTCCATGAAAAATGCCTTTAGCCCTACCTAAATGAAAACCTATGGGTATCAGGCAGAATTGTCCATTTAAATAAAAAGAAATGATTAACCATCCATTATTGGTCAAATTAAAAATCATTTTTTTAATATTATTTGTTGTTTTATTTTGCAGTATCTGCCAAAATTGAATGTTTTTGGCTATTATTAGATTTAAATTGGTACAATATGGCTTTACCTCAAACTTAAATAAATAAAAAATATAAATAAATGTCTGTGAGAATTTACGCAAAATCATTTACTGAGAAGAATGCAACTGTAAAATGTAGATTTTTCTGTATTCCCATTTTTGCATTGGGTCAAGAGGGAATAAACTTGTTCATGCTGTGAAATATATGAGATCTGTTTGCATTTGCTTAGTTGTATTACTAGTTAACTTTTTGAGCTTAGACCTTGAAAAAACACTGCAAAAAATTAATAAAAATTATATTCTTGTTTTCAGAAAAAAACAAGTCAAAATTAAGTTTTTGCTTAGAACAAGAAAAATAATCTGCCAATGAGGTTTCAAACAGAAAACAAGATTATTTTTCTTACCCCATTGTCAGATTATTTAGCTTGATTCAAGCAAAAACACACTTCATTTTGACTTGTTTTTCTGAAAACAAGACCATAATTTGAACTCGTCTAGAAAATCCTTCTTGATTTAAGAATATAGATATGTATTAAGAATTAGACTTAGAATTAAACAAGACAAAAAATCGAAGTAAGAAAAGCGTTTTTTTTTTTCTTCTCCAGTGTAGTTGACAGATTATTGCAAGATTAGTGGAAAAAAAGTTAAAAGAGTAAAAAAATGGGCAATTTTTATTATTTATTTATAATGTTTTATTTTGTAGTATCTGCCAAAATGTAATATTTCTGGCTATTATTAAATTTAAATTGGCACAATATGGCTTGAACTCAAATTTATGCAAAATGTACATTTTTCTGTATTCCCAATTTTGCATTGGGTCAAGAGGGAATAATCCTGTTCATGTTGTGAAATATATTAGATCTGTTTCATGTGTGCTTCATACAGTTTGCATTTGCTTCCCATCTGTCCATGAAGGCCATTGTTTATGTACTGTGTGTGTGTGTGTGTGTGTGTGTGTGTGTGTGTGTGTGTGTGTGTGTGTGCGCGTGTCTTTCTCTTCATGAATAATTCACTGCGCACACTCAGTTTCGTCCCTAGTTCCAGCTCGGCCTTCCCATATTAAAAATGTATTTATTTCTCATAACAGTATGGCTAAATGTAAGCCAAGCTCATCCTCATCTCCCTCCTCCTTCACTTATCCTCTGTTTTTTTTCCCTGTGATTTCTGTTATCCTGACTTTCCTTCCATCTGGTTAACCTAAGCTCCCCTTCAAATAGCAATCAACATCTGGGCTCAAGGAGTAGTGTGTGTGTGTCTCGGCAGACCTTACAGTCAGTCCTTATTCGGCATTTCTTGGAGCAGGAAGTGGGCTGTGGCTTCTGTGTGATGAAACGGGAAGAAAAGATTGTATCACAGTTTGGAAAAAAAATAGGGAGAGAATGAGGAAAATAGACTTTTAAATACAAGCATTTGGACAATTTTATGTCACAGACATTTTTACTTCATTAAAACCTTTTCCCCTCTTTTTAAAAATTGAATACTGTTTATTAAAAACTATTAAACTATTTTTTGTTAATGCATTTTACAAATAGATTTTACCCTTCTCCCAGTAGCCAGATCTTGACTTTGAAAATCCATTTATATATGGGTCAAAGATGTTAAGTTGTCCTCATTTTACAAAATTTACAAAAGTGATTTTATGTCCATAGAAAGCACATTAAATGTAAGTAAAGTGTCTACTTTTAAGGTTTCAAACGTTTTGGGAGAATAAAATGTCAAAATATGGTTGAAATAATGTTACATTGTCATTCAGTGTAACACAATATTTACGTAAAAATTCAAACAACATGCTCATTCTGACTTGTGCATATTAAAATATAGAAATAAATAAGGGAGCATATAAAATTTTACTGACACTGAATGACATTTTAGTGGGTCTTCTGTAAATTCGGGAAAAATGTATGATATTTATTTTTTGCTCAGAACAACTAAAACAAAAATGCAATGAAAAGAAACAGAAAATGTTTTAATATTTTTTGGGAAAAACAACAACAATTTAAAGCAGTATTACACTTCTTGTTTTTATGCTTAAACCCTTTTTCATCTTTTGACCCATATATATTTTTCAGTGGGTTACTGAAAGGATTCGTTTAGCCAAATCGAAAACTCAGTCATTCAGTGTCAACTCAAATCAAATTTTGGATTTTGCTAATATTCATTCTGAAGAAAGATAGACATGTTTAGTGATGAAAGCCAAAATATAAATGTCATTACATTATGAAGAATTAGAATCTAAAATCATATTGTGATATCTTTAATACTTCTTGAGTTATAGGCAAGCTAACCTTGGAAAAAAAATATGTATGACACTCAGACTGGTGTGTTCAATGCAGTTGTCTTGACTGAAATAAATGAGAAACATCTCTGGTTTTAACGTTATTTGTTCATCAGACATTCCTCTTCAAAATAAAAGAAGTATTGTATTTTTTCAAACTGACCCACATTTGGTTTTTGACCACTGAAAATGTGTACATTTGAAAGACTTACTTCTGGAGCCATATTGAAGTTCCAATATCTCTAGAACCGAATCTTATAGGGCATTAAAAATAAAGATACCAAAGGGAAAGTTTGTTAAGACCCAATATCTAAAAGAACATTCCAATATCTTTAATACTTCCTGAGTAACAAGCATGCAGACTTTGGAGAAAAGCTTAAAAAGTGATGTTTATTCAATTTTGACTGGTAACCATTGGCACATAATGCAACAAAAATTGCAAAAGTCAACAGATTTTACTAATATAACTACCAGTCTATGTGTAAAAGTAAGATAATAATGCTGCCATCTTTCTGAAGTCATTTTTACCCCCCTGTAATCTGGTGAAAATTGCCATTTTGACCTCCCTCTACAAAATACTGTATTACTCAGTAAATATTCATCCATGACATTTAATATTTTGGCTTTCATCACTATATGTCTATCTTTCCTCAGAATAAATATTAGCAAAATCAAAAATTTGTGCCGGGGAAGTTTGGTTGATTTTACACGAAATGAAAATAAGCTTTTTGTATGGCTGATAAGTGTTTTTTTTTTTTTTTTAACCAATATCAAATTACTTTTTTTATTATTATTATTTTTAGTAAATGTTATGTAAAATAAATGTGATCTCAGAAATTATGCATGTTTTTTTTCCCCTTTTTTATCTAGTGAAAAAAATGTACATTTTAGTTTAATAATGTTTTGTAAGATTTTTAGAAGATGTTATGATGCTAAATCAAATGTATGGAATATCTTCAAGCCATTTATTACCTGTTAACATCTTTTTGAGCATAGACCTGAAAATGAAATTTCCGTCTTCTGCTTCGGTAATTTTGAGCGAGAAAAAACACTGCAAAAAAGGCTTTTCGTACTTTGATTTTTTTGTTGTTTCCAGCCAAAATATCTAAAGATTCTTAAATCAAGAAGAATTCTTTAGATGAGTAAAAATTATTTTCTTGTTTTCAGAAAAAACAAGTCAAAATTAAGTGTTTTTGCTTAAAACAAGCATAATAATCTTCTAATCCTATTTCAAATAGAAACAAGATTATTTTTCTTACCCCATTTTTCAGATTGTTTTGCTTTTTGCAAGCAAAAACATACTTAATTTTGACTAGTTGTTTTCTGAAAACAAGATGATAATTTTTACTCGTCTAGAAAATCCTTCTTGATTTAAGAATATAGATATTTATTAAGAATTAGACTTAGAATTAAACAAGACATAAAATCTAAGTAAGAAAAGCATTTTTGCAGTGTAGTTGACAGATTATTGCAAGATTTGTGAAAAAAAAGTTAAAAGAGAATCTTATAGGGCATTATGCATTTCACACAGAAATCGCACAAAACAATCAAAGTCAAGAGTTCTAAACCAGTTGTGTGTTTGATATGATCTCAAATGTTTTATCAGTAAGATTCAGTAAAAAAAAAAGTAAATTAAATGGTTACATTTCTGTAAAAAATGACCAAACCAGTGTTGGGGGTAACGTTGAGTTACGTAATAATATGACTTTTTCCAAGTAACTAGTAAAGTAACGCATTAATTGACAAGAAAATGTCTGAGTTACTTTTTCAAATAAGTAACGCCAGTTACTTTTTCCCCTATTTATTGATTTAAAGCTCTCCTGTCCTCTTGTTGAGGGAAATTGTGAGTAAGAATAAACATGAACGTGCAATAATTCATCTCACTCACTAAAAAAACAGATACAGTGTTCCTCAAAATGAATAAAAACTGTGAAATTCAATGCAAACCTGTAATAATTAAATATGTTAAATAATACAAATATCCTTTATGTAATCCCATTTTATTAACGTTTGATGATAATCTATTTGTTTTCCTTTTGTTTTATTGCTGAAGAGTTGACATTTTTTCTTCTGCGGTCTACTCTACAGACGTGAATTTACTTTTCTCTAAGCCTGAGGCTTTTGGTGTGAAAAGGCTTTTACATTTGACAAAAATAGAACTTTTTATATTAAAAACAAACAAGCAAGCCCTGGCCAGATTTAAAACGTAACACAAAAGTAACGTAACGCATTACTTTCCATAAAAAGTAACTAAGTAACGTAATTCGTTACTTTTTTAGGGATATTTTAATATTGTAATGCGTTACTTTTAAAAGTAACTTTATATAGTGTGATACTTTATAGGCCTCTATTGGCATTATATATTGGTCATCTTCCACCCTGCTCTTTAGGATGATGGCATTAGCCATCAAAATATCCAAATTGGTCAACCACTTCTTACCCACATGTGAATACGGCAGATATACATCAAAACATAGCTGAGTAAATCACAGAATTTCTGTTGAAACTGTTCCTTTAAGAACTGGATGTGTTTGCATGTTTATGTGGGGGAATGTGAAACGCGGTCAGTTTGAAGTTTCTAGAACCTGCTTTCTCTCCTGAGCAGCGGAATGTTGAGCACTTCCTGTCTTTGTCTGCGCCTATTGTTGGTACTTGCTGGGCTTGTTTCGATCAGACAGACTTCTCCTCCTACCTCACACATTTCTAACCACACTTGTCCCTTTGTTCATTATTCCTCAGTGTCTCTTCCCCCTCAGTTTGTCTTTCTTTTCCCTGTAGCCAATGCCTGTTTCTCTTTTGCTTTTCTCTCTTTTATCGATCTGGTATGGTGATGCTGTAAATGTTTTTAAAGTCTCTCTCTCTCTTTTTTTCTTTTATATGTACAGTGAGTCAAGTATCTGTCAGGCACGGGCCACTGTGATGATCTACGATGATGGCAATAAGAAGTGGGTCCCGGCAGGCACGGGTCCCCAAGCTTTCAGCAGGGTCCAGATCTACCACAACCCCAGCAATAATGCCTTCAGAGTGGTGGGACGCAAGATGCAGACCGACCAGCAGGTAAACAGACTACAGTCAGCCGGATGCAGCGTGGGGCTGCAACAAACAAACTGTTTTTCATTGAAGGTTACACTGCAGAGAGTTGACACATTCAGGGCAACAAGAAGAACTTTTCCTACAGCTCACACTTTAAAATAGTTTGCGACTGTTTTCAACAATTATTTTTTTTCCACAGCTAAAAACCAGCATCACAATAGTGTGGTTTTTTCATAATGTTGACCAAAAATGAAAAGAATTCATTTAGTGACCCTCATGCCAATTCAGAATTTAGTAGAATGTCTCTGCAGCTTTTCCCATGTTACAAAAGTGAGTGCATACTGGGATAATAAATGTATTTGCATATACAAGTGACCCCATCAAAATACCATTTAAAGGAGTAGTTCACTTCCAGAACAAAAACGTACAGATAATTTACTTACCGCTTGTCATCCAAGATGTTCATGTCTTTCTTTCTTCAGTCGTAATGAAATAGTTTTTTGAGGAAAACATTTCAGGATTTCTCTCTATATAATGGACTTCTATGGTGCCCCTCAGTTTGAACTTCCAAAATGCAGTTTAAATGCAGCTTCAAATGGCTCTAAAAGATCCCAGCTGAGGAAGAAGGGTCTTATCTAGCGAAACGCTCAGTTATTTTTTAAACAAATGTACATTTTATATACTTTTTAACCTCAGCTGCTTATCTTGTCTAGCTCTGCATGAGATCCTGGGTCAAGACAGTTAGGGTATGTTGAAAAACTCCCATCTCATTTTCTCCTCCAACTTCGAAATCATCCTACATCGCTGTTTTACTTTTTTTTTTTTGTAAGGGTGTTTGACCTTGTTTCCATGCTAAAACACTGTAAACACTGGGTCAGTACCTTTGCAGCAATATAGGACGATTTTGAAGTTGGAGGAGAAAATGAGATGGGAGTTTTTCAACATACCCTAACTGTATTGAGCTGGAATACACAGAGTTCAGGCAGAGCTAGACAAGACGAGTGTTTGAGGTTAAATAGTATGTAAATTGTCCATTTTTACCAATCGTTTGGCTAGATAAGCCATTTAGATCCCTTTGAAGCTGCATTTAAACTGCATTTTGGAAGTTCAAACTCAGGGGCACCATAGAAGTCCATTATATGGAGAGAAATCCTAAAATGTTTTACTCAAAAAACGTTATTGGTATTTTTTTTTTCTGCAAGTGAACTCCGCCTGTTAACCATAAACTACAATTCATATCCATGATTTAGTTTTTCTTTACCTCCCTTTAAGCTTGGTTGACAGCAATAAGTTACATATTAAATTAAATTATAGATATATATATACTGCTCTGTCTATCAAACTAAGTAATAGTATATATTCAGAAGACTATAGTGCACAAATCGTTTTTGAAGCTTAAAGGAGTATTCACTTCCAGAACAAAAATGTACAGATAATGTACTTACTCCCTTGTCATCCAAGATGTTCATGTCTTTCTATCTTCAGTCATAAGGAAATTGTTTTTTAAGGAAAACATTTCAGGATTTCTCTTTATATAGTGAACTTCCAAAATGCAGCTTCAAAGGGCTCTAAACGATCCCAGCCGAGGAAGAAGGGTCTTATCTAGCAAAATGATCAGTTATTTTAGAATGTTTATACTTTTTAACCCCAAATGCTCGTTCTTGTCTCGTCATATGCATAGTTTGTGTAATCTGGGTCAATGCAGTTAGGGTATGTCGAAAAACTGTGAAATGTCATTTTCTTCCCCAACTTTTAAATCTGCATTGCTGCCGAAGAACCAACCCAGTGTTGACAAAGCGAACACACAAAGAAGATCAAACACCCTTTACAAAAAAAAGTAAAACAGCATTGTAGGATGATTTTTAAGTTGAAAACGAGATAGGAGTTTTTAGACATACCCTAACTGTGCTGTATTGACCTGGATTACATAGCAGAGACGGGACAAGATGAGCATTTGAGGTTACAAAGTATATAAATTGTCAATTTGTTTGACTAGATAAGACCCTTCTTCCTCGGCTGGGATGGTTTAGAGCTCTTTGAAGCTGCGTTTAAACTGCACTTTGGAAGTTCAAACTCAGGGCACCATAGAAGTCCATTATATGAAGAAAAATCCTGAAATGCTTTCCTCAAAAAACATAATTTCTTTACGACTGAAGAAAGAAAGACATGAACACCTTGGATGACAAGGAGGTGAGTACATTATTTGTAAACGTCTTTAACATCTCCAGCCCTCATGCACTTTCATCGTATAGAAGTAAGCAGGCTGGGATTACTATTTAAACATCTGTCAGCTAATTTTAGGGGGAATATTTCTCCTAAGCTTAGAATATCATTTTTCAGTTTCATCATCACCTGCATCTTGAGTTCTCTCTTCCCCTCCCAGCGCTGTCGCCCTCTATACGCACAGACAGGAATGCTCCCCGGAGATGACTACTAAAGTAGATGTTGTTTCCTGTAAGATAGCCAAACCATTTCCTGTGCCAGTTAGGCCCTCCTCCCCCATTCCCATGACTCTACCTCTTCTCAGTCCATCTGGCTGATTCCACTCACTCGTTTCTCATTGTCTGAATGACTCAGTGACTTTTGTCTCTTTTGTTTCTATGTAGCGTCTGCTATTCTGTCAGTTTCTTTGAGGCATGGTCAACTTTTTTGGACGTTTTCTTCTTCTCTCTGTTCCCTTTCTCTCCTCCGCTCTACTTTGTGGAATTCATGATCGCAATACAAACAGAGAAACGAGGTGTCAGCACATTCACTAAAGGCGAACGCTCGCAGACACGCGCATCTCTCGTGCGCTCCGCAGAGGTGGAGCCATCTCCTGGACGATCTGTTAAACAAAGTTTGATTTCTGTTGGAATATGCAAATAAGTTTACAAATCTGTTTAAGCTTAAGCACTTTAAGGGCGGGTAGGAAAAAAGCTTTTTGCACATTCAAATGTAAGTCAATCTAAGTCTAGTTTAAAACGTGACAAGTTCTTAGACATGTTGTTTTCGGATAGATTTTTTTCACATATATGCTGAGAAAAACACCTTGATGTAAATTGTTCAATTGCTAAAACCTGTTCACACTTGCATTCCATCTTCAAGGTTTTTTTTTTGTAAATGAACCTTGAAAATCCTGCATTTTTGTTTTCTTTCATTTGCACTTTTTTTTTAAACGAGAATGCATCTACATTTTTAAAACCTGTGTTGTATTTTTTTTTTTTTTTTTTTTTAATATGTGACCCTGGAGCACAAAACCAGTCTTAAGTCGCTGGGGTATATTTGTAGCAATAGCCAAAAATATATTGTATGGGTCAAAATTATTGATTTTTCTTTTATGCCAAAAATCATTAGGAAATTAAGTAAAGATCATGTTCCATGAAGATTTTTTTGTAAAATTCCTACTGTAAACCTGTCAAAATGTAATTTTTGATTAGTAATATGCATTGCTAAGAACTTAATTTGGGCAACTTTAAAGGTGATTTTCTCAGCATTTTGATTTTTTTGCACCCTCAGATTCCAGATTTTCAAATAGATGTATCTCTGCCAAATATTGTCCTATCCTAACAAACCATACACCAATAGAAAGCTTATTTATTGAACTTTCATATGATGTATACATCTCAGTTTTGTAAAATTTAACCTTATGACTGGTTTTGTGGTCCAGGGTCACATATAGTTGCTTCTACTTAAGTCCAAATAGCTACTAATATAATAATAAAAAAGCCTGATAATCTGAAAATATGTTCCTCTTAAGAGTTTCATTTAAGTATTAGTCTTTTTGAATTGTTATAAATAATCAATAAACAGTAGTAATTGATCAGGGCTCGTATTCTCAAAACATCTTAAGACTAAAAGTAGCTCATAACCTGCCGATTTAGGAGAAAATCTGTAAAATAATAGGTGTGTCAGTCCTAAATTTAGAAGTATTTCACAGAGCGTTTTGGCAGTAAAACTAGCTCCTAAATCTGTGAAATGTTAGGAGAAGTGAACTCCTGTAAGTCACTAAGACCAAATCACAAACTATCCTCCCTGCTGAAAAAAAAAACTCAATAGAAACCATCACAGAAATGCTATTGGTTTCCACTATAAATACCATTATAAACATTACAAACCATCAACATTTTAACCATTAAAAAATGGTTTTGGTTCATGTTCCATTAGGATTTACTGATTTTAACAAGCCAACAATAGAAGGTGACCAATTTCCAACAGGCACCATTACAGTTACCATTAAAACCAGTACAATTCCCTTTTTAACCAGTGTAACCATTACAAATTCTGTGATTGTTTTTCTTTTATTTATTTATTTTTTAGCAGGGCTAAAATGGCTGTTGCCGGCAATCTGCCTTGGAATGTAAACATTTAAGAAGCACGCTGCATTTATTTGCACACATACATTTTCCCACGCATCTTCTTGTCATTAATTAGCTGGGCAGTAACAGCTTCCAGTTTGGTTTTCATTTACATTTTTCGTTTACTATGAGCCATGACTATTTTACTCTGTTAAGTCAAACACTGTTTATATATGCATATTTGCTAATTGTTTAAAGAAGCACACATGTAAAAGCCTGACAATCAGCTGAACATAAATTTGTTTAATTCATCACACTTAGCCTGCATTTTAAAATCTTCATTTGAATGTGTTGAATTTGAATTTTTTTAAACTTTATTTGAATATGGCACCATTATATCGCACTCTACAATATTTCTATGAATAAATGACTGACAGAGACCCCTCCCCTATCAACCAATCACTGTGTGCATAATTAATAAGCATGCTGACATCATCCATAGTAATGAGGTCAACCCCGCCCTTACTCTTAGTTTAAGACTTCTCTCAATTCCTTAGTAAAAGTTTGTCTCAGCAGCTTTGTGAATAGGTTTTAAGTTGAGACACTACAGGCACCTGTCAGGTTTGAGATTATATCGTTTTCTGCCTGTTTTAAGTATTTTCTGAATTATGGAGGGACGAAATGAGATACCCAAAATTCCCTCTGTAAGAATGTTTGACTCTAATATGTCAAGAAAAAATTAAACGACAATTTTAAAACTTGAGGCTGTAAAGGTGCTTCAACTATGGACTGAGTTAAGGGTATGAATACTTATGCAATCTACTTATTTCAGTGTTTTATTTTAATAAATTTGTCAAATTTGCAAATCTGGTTTTTGCTTTGTCATTATTATGGTGTATGGAGTGTAAATTGATGTGGGGGAAAACTAATTTAAAGCAGTTTAACAAAATGCTGCAACAAAACAGAATGTGAAAAAAATGAATACTTTTGCAAGGCACTGTATTTACCCTATTCACCTGCAGTGTCTCGTCTTTTACCGCTATTTAGGAGAACTCTAAGTGTTAAGATAAAATGTTTTGTGAATACAAGCCCTGGACACTAAATTGAGTGTCACAAAGAATAATGAACTTCTTGAATTAACTACAGCATGAAAGAGTAGCTGCTTATTTACATTTGGATATTTATGTCTCATCTACAGGTTGTGATGAACTGTCCAATTGTAAAGGGATTAAAATATAATCAGGCCACTCCAAACTTCCATCAGTGGCGGGACGCTCGGCAGGTGTGGGGACTGAATTTTGGGAGCAAGGAAGATGCAGCGCTGTTCGCCAACGGCATGATGCACGCACTCGATGTCCTCAACTCCATTCCTGATGCAGGTGATGCACACACACATATTCTTACACAAATGTGATAGAGTGTGCAGTCGTGGCCAAAAGTTTTGAGAATTACATAAATATTGGAAATTGGAAAAGTTGCTGCTTAAGTTTTTATAATAGCAATTTGCATATACTCCAGAATGTTATGAAGAGTGATCAGATGAATTGCATAGTCCTTCTTTGCCATGAAAATTTACTTAATCCCGAAAAAAACTTTCCACTGCATTGTTAAGAAGGCTTCAGGGCGTCCAAGAAAGTCCAGCAAGCGCCAGGATCGTCTCCTAAAGAGGATTGAGCTGCGGGATCGGAGTGCCACCAGTGCAGAGCTTGCTCAGGAATGGCAGCAGGCAGGTGTGAGCGCATCTGAACACACAGTGAGGCCAAGACTTTTGGAAGATGGCCTGGTGTCAAGAAGGGCAGCAAAGAAGCCACTTCTCTCCAAAAAAAACATCAGGGACAGATTGATCTTCTGCAAAAAGTATGGCGAATGGACTGCTGAGGACTGGGGCAAAGTCATATTCTCCGATGAAGCCTCTTTCCGATTGTTTGGGGCATCTGGAAAAAGGCTTGTCCGGAGAAGAAAAGGTGAGCGCTACCATCAGTCCTGTGTCATGCCAACAGTAAAGCATCCTGAGACCATTCATGTGTGGGGTTTGCTTCTCATCCAAGGGAGTGGGCTCACTCAAAATTTTGCCCAAAAACACAGCCATGAATAAAGAATGGTACCAAAACACCCTCCAACAGCAACTTCTTCCAACAATCCAACAACAGTTTGGTGAAGAACAATGCATTTTCCAGCACGATGGATCACCGTGCCATAAGGCAAAAGTGATAACTAAGTGGCTCGGGGACCAAAACGTTGACATTTTGGGTCCATGGCCTGGAAACTCCCCAGATCTTAAAACTTGTGGTCAATCCTCAAGAGGCGGGTGGACAAACAAAAACCCACTAATTCTGACAAACTCCAAGAAGTGATTATGAAAGAATGGGTTGCTATCAGTCAGGATTTGGCCCAGAAGTTGATTGAGAGCATGCCCAGTCCAATTGCAGAGGTCCTGAAAAAGAAGGGCCAACACTGCAAATACTGACTCTTTGCATAAATGTCATGTAATTGTTGATCAAAGCCTTTGAAACGTATGAAGTGCTTGTAATTATATTTCAGTACATCACAGAAACAACTGAAACAAAGACCTAAAAGCAGTTGAGCAGCAAACTTTGTGAAAATTATTATTATGTCATTCTCAAAACTTTTGGCCACGACTGTAGGTTTTATTGCATAATGAAAAATGAAATTTGTTTTTAGGTTTCCCCGCACGACCCGTGTCCAATGGACCATCCCCAGAAGAGCTGGAACAACAGAGAAGGTATAAATTTGAGTTTATTTGTAGTGGTGTACGTAACGAAACCGTTTTATATTAAGTTTTTGTTCACTTCCTGTGGCATCGTGTGAATTGCCTGAAGTCATGGTTTTCCTGTTCAGCCTTTGACCTCATTTAAAGACACGCACACACTTATATAGACACACACACAAGCACACACTCTCAAGGGATTACTGGTATTAACGCTCAAGTCTTTAGCTTTCCGTGAGCCCCTGAAGTGATGGGGCAGAAGTCCGGGTCAGGTCTTCTGACACTTGATATCCTCTTCGGCCCTGCCTCGTTCTCATCTTCTTTCTTCCTGCAGGACTGCAGGCCAAAAGATGAAACACCGGTGTCTTTTTTAAACTTAAATTTTTATTTTTTAAATTGTATTTTTGCCTTTTTGCAGTTTAATAATAAAGTAGATAAAAAGGAGAAGAGCATAAAACAAGGTGAACTCTAACTTGCATTGCTTACACGTAGTTAACTGCTATGTGTGGATGCCTGTTTCCACCAATGAATAAAAAATAATAAAAGGTTATTGTGACTTATCTCACAATTCTGACCTTTTTTGTCGGAATTAAATGATATAAACTCAAAATTGCGAGTAAAAAACTCACAATTCTGAGAAATATAGTCGCAATTGCATGAAATAAACTCACAATTGTGAGTTATAAAGTCTGAATTGTGAGATATAAACTTGCACTTCTGAGAAATAAAGTCACAATTGCATGAAACAAGTCTGCAATTGCATGTTATAAAGTCATTATTGCATGATATAAACTCAAAATTCTGAGAAATAAAGTCAGAATTGTGAGATATAAACACAATTCTGAGAAATAAAGTTGCAATTGCATTATATAAACTCATGATTGTGAGTTAAAAGTCAGAATTGTGAGATATAAACTCACAATTCTGAGAAATAGTCGCAGTTATTAATAACTTATTAAAAAAATAAAAATTAAGTTGTGCTTTGTTGGTAGGCTATAATGTCTACTAGAATGTTAGAAATGTTCAGTGTTAAATATTTTTAAATTGTTGTTTTGTAATTTTTTTTTCTTTGAAAAGCAAGACAAAACTGTAAAAAGCAAATTGGCTCTCTCTCTCTCTCTCTCTCTCTCTCTCTCTCTCTCTCTCTCTCTCTCTCTCTCTCTCTGTCTAGTTGTTATGGTTACCTTGATAAAGACTTTACATGGAGCTGGTTGACTCATGTCTTGACTTGACTGAAATGTTTTGAATGGCTTTCATAGAGGCTTGACTTAACACGAAACTTGACATTGCAGTCTTACAAGTGTCACTACAGAGAGTATCTGTTGTTTATGTGAATTCTGTGATTGCCTGTTTCAAGTTTGAAGTCTTGTTTTATGTATACTGGTTCATTTGAGGGTCTCAGAGTGATTCAAAATATGTAAACCCACCAAATAATCGCCATCTCACCCCGCAACTACTGTAAAAGTGACAAAGACTAGATCATTCCTATTGGATTTAATAATTTAGACTTCAAGCAGGGGTCCTTAAAGTCTTAAAATGTCTTAAATTCAGATTCTAACAAGCTGTTATGAATTCACTGTAAACCATGGCTTCTTGGGGCTTATTGCTTTAACAAGAATATTCAGAATGTTATTAAATGGATCAGACATTTCTCTTGTGACACATTTCATATTTCTCCAATCGTTTATTCCACTTAAAACTGCTGTTATTTTTTTTAACTTATTTGCTTAAAATACCACCTGGAAATACCATTTTAAGTTAGTATTTCAGTACTTTAACAACACATTTCCATGTTAATTGTTTTTTGATGTTGGTTAACGGGCAGATATGCATCTAAACATTTTATTTTAATTTTTGTTACAATTGCAATTGTGCAATCTCATTTCAATTTGGAGTATGTAAAAATAATTGCAATGCCTCCATCTATTTTCCTGCAGATTGGAACAGCTGAGGTTGGAACAGCTTGAACGAGAGAGACTAGAAAGAGAAAGACAAGAGCAACAGGAAAGGGAAAAACAAGCAAGAGAAAGACAAGAAAGAGAACGGCAAACAGCTCCAGGTGAGCAGAAAGTGTTTTACCTCAACGGAAAGGACTTGAGGTGATTTTTAAAAATAGATACAAATATGTTTAAACATCTGCAAACCAAAAATTAGGCTAGTTCACTGCTCAGAAGATTTTACAGAAGATTTTTTGAAATCCTTATGAAAGAAATTGATCTGAAAAGTGGGCTGTCTGTCACTGATCCATTTAGTTCTTTACAATCATGTCTAATAGACCAATTTAGAGTAGACATCACAGTTGTATCACTTGCAGCCAGTTGCATCAAAACACTGGTAACAAGTGGAGGTAAACGGGTAAAATCCATGAAATAAGGATTTTATAGAATACTGTCATCAAAGACGGCATTTGAAGCTAAACGCAGACATACTATGGATGAAAACTGCTATGATTACTCTACTTTTAAAGCATAAATTTGATTTAATCCATAGGTCTACATAATCACATATGACAAATTATATTAGCTTTACAGTTACAGCATGAAATATTATTTAAACCTATTACTATTAACATCTTTATGTAAGATTTATTTATTTTATCTCACAATTCTGACACTTTTCTCGCAAATGTAAGTTTATCTCCTAATTTAACTCAAAAATAGTGAGTTTTCTGCCACCATAAAAAACGTCATCCCTGTTAAAGATCTCATCAATTTCATTGAAAAATGGTGCTTATTGCTGGGTGACAAGCTCTTGTAATAAGCAGAGAACATTTAGAAAATTACATCTAATCAATATAATCTATAATCTTTCTAAATCTTACTGTTTTGTACCGTATCCTTGTAATTCTCTAGCCGTAAAGGCTATCTCTCTCAGGTTTTCTTCAATCATGATGTGTGCACATGCGTGCCTTGAAGTCTGCATTTTATCCTTTTGCGTACTGGAACTTTTTTGTGCATACCGGCACTTCTGACATATTGAATGAATGCAAGCGGAGTCGGTCTACGTTAGGATTGGTGCTGTAGGATTGATGCATAGAGCCACATATGCACGCCAAAACTGTGTATTATATGCACGACAAAAACACATGCATTTCATATGCACGCCAAAGTTAATTTCAGCTTATTAGTAGCACACCAAATATACACCAAAAATCGTGCTACTAGTACGCATTTTCATGAGACTCACATCATTTTAAACGGGTAAACTCCTGGAAAATCCAAGGATCGTGAAAGCGTTCAAACAGTGAGTTAAAAACAATGATTATAATGCAGAGAATAGTGACTTATGTCCAGATGCTGGTAAATGATTACTTAGCGATTGAATCATGATCATAATTCAGAATTTATTTCAGACATTATTTCATATTGCTCAAGTTGTCTGACAACAGAAACACTAAAATATAACAATGGAAACTTTTTTGTTGAGAACTTGGCTGCATCAAATGACAGTATGTGGGCACTGAGACGCAAAAAAATTTAATAATAAATAATAAATGTATTTTGCATGTTCAGAAGAAGTGTCCTGCAAATAATGTAAACAGACTTGTGTAAGTAAATTGCTCAGTGCAAAGAAAGAGAAGTAATGGGAACCTGGTATTTCTAGGTTCTTTTTCTTTCATGTGTCTAATAGACATTTAAAAAAAAAAAAAAAAAAGTATGACCTCTGAAACATGTCCAGTCTTCATGCTCTATGTCGAGTATGGTTTCACTAATAATAAACATACTTTGCTTAAAGCATTTATATTTGTCCATGCACAAGTTGATTAGAGTATTAAAAACTTTAAAAAAGTATTAATTTTACGTACTTTTAGAACAGATAAAAATGTGCGATTTAAATATTTTAATCAATTGACAGCCCTAGTAATAACATTATTTTGAAAATCATTTGCTGTTGTTGTACTCTAGTCATTCCTCCACCACCACCTTTGGCCCCTGGAGGCCCTCCGGCTCCCCCTGGACCTCCACCTCCCCCTGGGCCCCCTCCAGCTGGACCTCCCCCACCACCTGGACCTCCTCCCTCAGGAGGAGGAGCTCCACCTCCGCCTGCTCCTCCTCTGCCCTCTTCAGGAGGAGGCGGCGGTGGGGAAGGAGGACCAGGTGGTGGTCTCGCTGCTGCTCTGGCAGGTGCCAAACTCCGCAAAGTGGCCAAGGTGAGACGATGAGTGATAAGAGAATGTCCAGATGTCAGAATAATGAGTCACTTCCTGCTAACATTATTTAAGGTCTTGGTGACATCACCTGAAAATGAAATTTAGCCTTTTTAGAGACTGAGCAAGTTGTTACATTTTGATGACACATTTTTAATGGCATAACGTTTCCTGGTGAATCACGCAGAATCGAAAGACCAGAAATGTGTTTCAGGTATGAAGGATGATAAAGTCAATATTTCATGTTGGAGAACGCAGAGAACGAAGCACTGGCAAATCTAAAACTTGTATACTAAAAAATAGAAAAAATAGTTTACAAAAATAGAAATGGACAAAAGGTTGTGTAAGATTTGTGTTTTGTATTTTTTTGTTGATGTTACAATGTAAAGCAAAAAAACATATTGGTGAATATCAATCACTGTATACAGCTAGATGTGTAATAAGATGGTAATGTTCTCCTCAGTGAAACTTTAGAAAGACAACTAAATACATTTCCATGTGAATGCCAAAAATAAATTAAGATATACACTACCACTCAAAAGTTTGGGATCAGTAAGATTTTTAATGTTCGTTTGTTTTAAAATACTGGAAAAAAAAATTGATATTGTGAAATATTATAGAAATATTATATATTATAGAATTTGTCACATGCATCTTCAGAAATCATTCTAATATGCTGATTTATTATCAATGTTGAAAACAGTTTTAAATGCTGCAAATTTTTTTTCCAACCTGTGATATTTTTTTTCAGGATTCTTTGATCAATAAAAGGTTAAAAAGAACAGCATTTATTTAAAACAGAAAGGTTTTCTAACAACATACACTACTGTTTGAAAATGTGGGGTTAATACATTTTTATTCTTTATTTTTTTTTTTAGAAATAAATACTTTTATTTACCAAGGATGTGTTAAATCAAAAAGTGATAGCATATTGTTAGAAAATATTTCTATTTTGAATAAATGCTGTTCTTTATAACTTGTTATTCATTAAAGAATCCCGAAAAAGGATCACAGCTTCCAACATTGATCATTCTAATAATAAATCAGCACATTTATGCATATTTACATATATTTTTTTGAAAAAAAAAAGAAATACTTTTATTCACCAAGGATGTGTTAAATTAAAAAAAGCGATAGCATAGATTTACATTGTTAGAAAATATTTATATTTTGAATAAATGCTGTTCTTTTTAACTTCATTAAAGAATCCTGAAAAAGGATCACAGGTTCCAAAAAAGATATTTGGCGGCTCAACTGTTTTCAACATTGATAATTCTAATAATAAATCAGAACATTTATGCATATTTACATATATTTTTTGAAAGAAAGAAATACTTTTATTCTCCAAGGATGTGTTAAATTAAAAAAAGCGATAGCATAGATTTACATTGTTAGAAAATATTTCTATTTTGAATAATTGCTGTTCTTTTTAACTTGTTCTTCATTAAAGAATCCCGAAAAGGGATCACAGCTTCCAAAAAACATTTAGCAGCACAACTGTTTCCAACATTCATAATTCTAATAATAAATCAGCATTTTAGAATGATTTCTGAAGAATCGTTTGACACTTAAGACACTTAAAAATTACGCTTTTTTTTAATCACAGGAATAAATTATATTTTATAGTATATTAACAAAAAAACATTGGTTTATATTGTAATAACATTTTGCATTACAACTGTTTTTCTGTATTTTTAAAAAATATTTTAAAGACATCTTTAAAAAAAATATTACAAAACTTGAGCGGTAGTGTATATGCATACCCTGATCTCCTATGATGTTTTACACATTGAATCCTGGCTGCTGTTATTGACTCAGTGCTTCCTCCTGCAGGATGAAGGCGGTAGTGGAGGAGGAGGAGGAGGAGGAGGCAGTAGTGGCAGCAGTGCGGCTGCGGCCAGCGTGGCAGCACCTCCTAAAGCTGACAGCAGCCGCAGCAGTGTGTCTTTGCCCAGCAGTGGAGGAGGCCTGATGGGAGAGATGAGTGCAATCCTGGCACGACGGTCAGTAGAAAACAATTCCAAAACATACAGCAAATGTGTACACGGATATATCCTCAATTAGCATTGAAACATGTCTCAGTTTTAAGAAGTCAGTTACCACGATAATTTGAGTGAGAGCGAGCCGAAATATTTGTGCTATCACAGGGAGTTTGTGAGTTACGGGAGTTTAATACATGACTATGTACCATAGCCTACACTGAAATTACCTGAGCAGTTTAATAAATGTTCTAAAAATAGTTGAATAAATTAATTCAATAACGTGCATTCATTGCATGGACGGGGCAACAACATAATATAAGCATCTCAAATGCATGTAGGCTATACATTTGGGTGGAAACCTTACCCCTTTTGGCTTGCTGTTAATGCTGAATGAAAACTGAAAATAAAGAGCTGATGCGATAAGTTGCGTTTGTTACTACAAATTGATCAAACTTAGGCTATGATCAACTCACTGTCTTCTGGCCGCTATTTTTCATTATTTAAAAAAAAACAACTGGAATTTAACAAAAAAAATTACAGGTGTTTTTTTTATTGATGTCTCAGCCACCGTGAACTAACTGTAACTAACTGTATTAAAGTGTATAAGTTTTGAGAGTTTACATTTTAAATCTTAACAATGCTAAAAACAGACTTATTGCTCTCTCTATGCCGCTTTCTTTCTTTTTCTTTCAGGCATGACCCTAGAGAAGATGGACAGTTATAATAATAGTTTTATGTACACATGTGCACTAGAAACTTCTTCTCACCAAAACTAAAAAAAAAATACTTAGCAATAAATCTATTTCGTATTCTGCTAAATAGTATCTTTTCTGATACCCTTCTCACAAAGAAAGAAGCTCAAATATTGGTTCAAATAAACATGATTTGAAACTGGATGGAACAATGGTTCTATAAAAGGTTTGCAGGGATTCGTATATTCACAGGGCCTTATAGTAACAGTAGTGCAATGGAGCCCTCATAGATGAAGATCCTTGTCTAAGAGGCCTTGTATAGGTTATATGGGACCCATATATTAAATATAAATAAACATTTGTTTTCATTTTTCTGGGGTTTTCTATAATAAACTGGATGATGCAACCTGGGCACTGGCCCTATTGGGCCGGTCTGTTATCCATCGCTGTCTGAACACCAAATAATCTTAATGACACGACACAATAGAGGATCTTTTGGACAAAAAAAAACAAAAAACGCTTGCGACACACCCCGATCGCTCGGGGGTGCAAATCGGCCACAGAATAGATTTTAAAGGTGTACAGTACAAATAATTGTACAGTATTTCATTTCTTTAACCATCTTGTAAGAGTTATTTGAATTAGGCTGCCAACCCTCTTCAATGTGATTAAATCACTTGCATACTAAATTTACATGCTAGGCGAGCCAACCATGTCTATCATTAGCCATTGGCTGAAACATTATATTTTTCTAGCCAGTGTTTGAATTAGGGTAAAAGTGTAAGTTCAATACAGATAATTCTCTTGCCTTTACTCATTTTGAACCGTGCGCTTGAGAGGTCCTCATCTCAATAGATGCGCAGTGTATTTGATGCACCATAGTCTGTAGTGTGAAGGTGCCCCACTTGCCGTCATTCTGTGTTTCTTTTGCACATGCAAAGAGAGGGAGAGCAAGACATTTAAATGACATGTAAAGTATTTTCTTTGTTGTATTTACCTGCCAAATAGTGGAGTTAATTTGGAATTACTCTGCCTTTATGAACGAGCTCAAGCCATTTCCATTTTTTTGGTAGCAGGAGGAACTAATGCGCAAATTATGAAGAAATAATCTCATTGACTGGCGCTTGCCTATTACCCTCACTGTTTTGATTTCAGCAAATCAGTTCGAGCAAACACAGACGTGAACGTGATTGATATTCATTAACCCAGCAGCTTATCAGATCTTAGTGAATATTGTACTGTTTTATTAGTAGTAGTAGTAGTAGTATATTATCAGTATTATTTTTAGTTTTTTTTTTACAGAAACACTGAATGACAAACAATGCCTCAAGCACAACCGCTAGTCCTGAGTTCAGTTAAAGTGACAAATATGAATTCATACATTTTCATTTATATGGATATTCATTTGAGTTCTAATTACTTAAAGGAGTAGTTCACTTTCAGAACAAAAATGTACAAATAATTTACTCACATCCTTGTCATCCAAGATGTTCATGTCTTTCTTTCTTCAGTGAAATGAGGAAATCATTTCAGGATTTCTCTCCATATAATGGACGTCTATGGTGCCCCCGAGTTTGAACTTCCAAAATGCAGTTTCATTGCATTGCAAATGACTCTAAACGATCCCAGCCGAGGAAGAAGGGTCTTATCTAACGAAACGATCTGTTATTTTCTAAAATGAAAAGTATATAAATTATTTATCCAAATGCTCATCTTGTCCATCCCTGCGTGAACTCTTTGTATTCTGGTTCATGACAGTTAGGGTACTGTATGTCCAAAAACTTCCTTCTCATTTTCCGATTTTTAAAATCGCCCTACATTGCTGTTTTACCTTTTTTTTTTTTTGTAAAAGGCGTTTGATCTTTTTTGCATGTTCACTTTGTAAACACTGGGTCGGTAGTTCTCTGTAGACTCTGGAGAAACCCTGAAATGTTTTCCTCAAAAAACATAATTTCTTTACGAATGAAGAAAGAAAGACTGGGGTTGAGTACATTATCTGGAAAGATAGTTCTATCATAAAAATACTTGATAGATTGATGTTAAAAGCATACATTCAGGTCATATCACACATGAATGTATCGTAATGAACATAAGATGATTTGGTGGAATCATTCAAAACACCAAAAAAGTTGCTGCATTCATCACTCTTGATTTTTGATTCAGTAAAAAGAACCAGACTGATTAATTTAGGAATGGTTATGCTGTATGCTTCGCAACATTCAGTGGCAGTGTTGCCTAATGTTAAGTAATAGTTCTGCATTTATGGAAAAAATGGATGTTCATGAACTCAAAGTCATTTGGTTTGGATATATTTATTTATTTATTTATTTTTATATTTAAAGGTGGAACCAGTTCTATATAAAAATGATTCTCAGTTTCAAACCTAGGGGTGAGAACCTTTAGGCACGATCCGATCCGATTCTGGGAGTCATAATCTGATTCCAAAACGATTCTTGATCTACAGTTTTCCCCCAATTAATTCTTCTGCTGTGCAACTTTACATTTTAACAAAATGCAAAAGTGCATTTTCTATGCTTTTTGTTTATAGTTGGCATCTCTGTATGTCAGTACTGCCATCTTAAAAGTATCTTCACAATCTTCTTAATTACAATTTTCATCATCAACTAAATATCACGATTCATCACATTCTCAGTTTTCAATATTGCTGCACATGGCTAGCCTAGAATCTAGACGCGCCCCTAGCGGCAGCAAATTACATTTGCTTCTAAGGTCAGTCTAGTTACTCTCAATTCACTTAAATTTCCGAAAAATCCAAGATGTACCGGGCCAATCACGAGTCGGTGGGCGGGCTTAACATGATGACGACTGACCTGCGACCATAAGTTCAGTCAGACATGAATTCCTGGTTCCGTGAATTAAGCGTGGAAAACTGAACAGTATTTATATATTTTTTTACTTTTGATACACAGCCACGTCCATGTGTCCTGAGCAGGAGCTCGTTACGTCTGAACGCGCTGTGGTGTAGAATACGCAAACACCGGAAGCGATCTGTGGCGTGTATACGACACTCATTGTTTACACAGCACAAGAGATTGTGGATATAGCGGCTATTCAAAATGGTAATTACTTGCGCTTGTCCTGGTTGTTCAAACCCATTTAAAGCTGAAAAAGATTACGTTTGCTTGCGCAAACTCATCCTGGACTTTTTTTTTTTACATATTTCCCCTTTCGGTGTTTGCGTATACTACATCAAAGCGCGTTCACATGTGACGAGTCGAATCATAGATATGCTAAACTCGTGCTCATGACAGATGGACGTGGGTTTGTATCAAAGGTAAAAAGAAAATTATATAAATACTGTTCATTTTCTTGCAAAAACCGATCGTTTCGTGTCTTAGGACATCAATGTATCGTCACGAGCCGCAGGGTGTAATTTGGATTTGTCTGTGCATGTTTTTGTTTACTTTTAAAGGTTTAGTGCCCATCTATGTCTATTATTTAGCTGACAGACTGCACAGTGCACTGATTTTTGTTAAAAATCTTCGTCGCTCTGACTACGTCACCTGACAGACTAGTCTCTGATTGGTTGTAGCGCTATCCTATTGCGTGGAGAGGAGTTTGAAAGACAACCGTTTATCCCACCCCTCCGGTTGAGCCCTGTCTATGGAGAGTGCCCAGACCCTACATTTATGTGGGTCTGGCTTGCCAGGCTAGCACATGGCTCCATTTTCATATACATTTTATATCAAATTTATTTTGTGCAAAATTAACTTTTTTTTATTATATAAGCAGGCTACGTTTTAAAACAATTACTTATTTAAAATAAGTGTTCTTTAAGTATCCGAAAGTTTACAGACAATAGTTATTGGTTTTTCTTTTTTCCTCAGCATTACTGCTGTTTGATTATTACTGATGAGTTTATAGACAGTGGCTGCTTTAACAGCAAACTAATGCACAGATCTATTTCCATATATCAGATGTTTTGTCCTGCTCTGAAAACATAACTGACGGTGTGTACATCAGTTTCATATAAAAGTATTCGAAAATGCAAGTGCATTTAACTACAGCCGCATTGGTCTAATAGTACTGCATTTCAAATGGCAGAAATGAAAGCATATCTAAAGTAAAACACGGCGGGTGGAAGCACACTGTCAAGCAATGTGCACATGTCTCACAGTGCAAATTCTGTGCAATGAATCCCGCCGCGTCTCTAGCGCACGTGCCATACGCGGGGAAAAAAAAAATCTCAGAATCATTGAAGAGAGAATCGCGATGGATCAGAGAATCCGTTTTTTCTCCCACCCCTATTCAAACCCTAGATCTGAAATCATTTTATATCCATAATATGACCACAAAGCGCAATACTGGATTACATAATTGCAATTCAAGTCTGTTAAATTGGCTCTTCAAACTGAAAGATGCGTGCATAACTAGAAATGAACAGCCTGGGGTGTAACTGAGATAGCTGTTGATCAAAGGCCTTTGGTAATGAACTTGTAATGTCAAGGGTGCCAGAGGCTTTAATAGAAGCAATCTATAGCACTCACATGAATTCCTTGTTAAATGAATTCCTCATTACAAAAATATTTGTTACTTGAGCTGTGAAGAAGCATGACTAGGCGGGTAAAATTCTGGTTTTGCATTACTGACATAATTCCTGAACTCTATTCCATAGTGCTTTACAACTTCCTGGATTATATTTATATGCATGTTTGTGAATCAATAAATAGAGTACATTGTGTGCCACTTTGAAGGGATAGACAATTCTTACTCCTACTATTCTTACTGTATTACTGTAAATGTGTCTGTCTACTTTATTTTACAAACTGAGGATTGAAATTATTATTATATATAAATGCTACTGATGCTGACTTTTAGTAAATAGCCCAGAATGTTCTTTATGGTAAAATGTGCTGTAAATTACTGTTTTTTTTGTTTGTTTGTTTTTTAGAAATAACTGTTGTTATTGTCTTTGTTTGTACAGGAGAAAAGCTGCAGATAAAGGGGAGAAGGCGCCCCCCAAAGCAGAGGAGCCCAGTAATGTATGAACACCTTCAGTCTTTTAAGTGCAAAATCGAATCTTAAAATTAAATTGGTCATATCAGTCACAGTGCTGGTTACTTACACAATGCTTAAACAAATTTCAACCTTACTCTTAACCTTAAGTGTAGTGTTGGTAGCACATCCTGATAGTTTATGATTTTTGTGACCGTGTAAAGTCTATACTTTGCTTACAAGTAGACATTAAGTTGAGCTATGAAATTGGAATTTGTTTGGGGGGAAAAATGCTGTATTTCCTGTAAAATTCCTCTAAATCGACCATTTAAAGTGCATGCAGAAGTCTTAAGGTATTTAAAGAGGTTGCCTATAGACTTAAGATGGAATATAGCCTCTATTACTGTAAATGTAAGTACTAAAATTGACTCAAAAAGCCAGCTCATTCTCATTCATTCTCCTCTCGGTCTGTTTCTTTTCCTTTGCTGATGATCTTCAGGATGATTCTGATGCTCAAAACCTAGGCGGTAAGAACGCAATGCATTTGTGATTGAGATTTGAAACATTTAGATTAGT
>NC_133371.1:691136-736956 GCF_049309525.1 Garra rufa | reverse complement strand
TACCTGCACACCCACTCCTAAGGATGAATGATTATGGCACAGATGATCGCGGTAAAATGCTTCTCATGCGGTGTATGAATAATCCCGGATGGATTCAGCGATGTCTCTTTTCTCTGGCATACTTCAGTCAGGTACGCGACGCGCGGATGCGATGAGAAGAAGAAGGGGATGCGTGGCGCAAAACGACACTCGCTACATTCGATGACACCGGTCAGAACGCGGCTTCTTCAAGGGTGATGTCACACGCATCACATTAAAAACGTGTCTGAGGCCAGATTTGCTTGCTCGGTCAGATCGCCGGTGTGCTCGGATATCCCGTGCACCGGATACGCGCGCGCACTCTCTCTCTCTCTCTCTCCCTGCGCTCTCAAAACGCGGAGGATACAGCAGCAGTGTGATGGGGCATTTATGCTTGAGAGGACCTCATGTTATGTTTTCATGCCGTCAAGCTGGTTATAATTAAACTACTACTCTTTTGATATTAAATTAAATCGGTTTTTGGTAAAAAACTAAACTAAAATATATATTTTAAATATAAAATATCTAATAATTATATTTAATATTATATTAAGTAATAAGTGAATTTCTTTATTACACAAGTCCACTGAAGTATGCTAAGAAAAATTGTGATGCAGTATACTAAGTACACTTAAGTGGTCTTTTTTTATTGTATTTTAAATAAATAAATGAAGTCCATTATTATTAACTTATTATTAACTCATGCTCTTATGAGAACAGGCAAAAAAAAATAAAATAAATAAATAATAATAATAATAATAATAATAATAATAATATATATATATATATATATATATATATATATATATATATATATATATGTATGTACAGGGGTGCACATAGTTTTTTTTTAGCCTGGTTTGGTCCTCACACTACACATAGTGTGACCCATTAAATATACCTCTAAAAAATAAAGTAATAATGGTGACTTTATATATATATATATATATATATATATATATATATATATATATATAATTTTTTTTTTTTAAATAAAGTGTGGTATACCATTATGTCTTAAATTAAAAAGGGAGAATTAAAGATACAATTATTTTATAGTAAACTTTAAAATAAAATGATAATATTTACTTTTTATGTAAATTTTCAGCATTTTCAAACCTAAATTAGCAAGCTTTTATTTTGGCAGGTTGCCGGCAAGTAAGTGTGCGGGCAAGCGTCTTTTCCTGAGGATCAGCTGTGAAGATGAATGAGCAAACGGAGAGGCAAAAGAGGTGGTTGGTGTGTCGAAGAACATAGACGCATTCAAGATACGTAACAAACTTTCTTTTTTGGCGGATTTGCATAAACTGTACTGTGAATGTAACATCATGTCAAATAGTTCTGATGGGGATGAAATGGATTGGATGATGGCCAAGTCTTCAAGAAATGAAACGTGCTTTGAGAGAAAGAAATAGAGGATTGAGTTGGTCGGAAAATAGCGAATCTAATGAGAGAAAGGTTAACAAGGAACAAAGAGCCAATCAATACGAGAATACTGAAAAAGTACAAGGAAATGATGGAAAGTTATAATAGAGTTTAACAAGGATGGCGGGCATTATCATCCAATCAAACTTACCAGGGCAATCCGAGAAGGAAATAGGTAAAATCAAATTTGCAAGATTTATGAATAACAAAAGAATTCTGAATCATGCAATAAGCAAACAACAACAAGAAAAGATTCTTAGCATGTCCTCACTGCAAGGAGAAAGTATGAAGGCTCATATTCCGGGAGCAATGACAAAAGTGAGAGGAGTTATTTCAGGAGTCCCATTGAATATGTCAATGGAAGATGTTAAAAAAGAGATCCAAGGAGGTAAAGTAGTTGAGGCGACACGGTTGAAAACTAAACGAGATGGAGAATTAAAAGAAACATTGTCTGTGGTCGTGCAATTTGAGAGAACCCTTCCAAAATCAGTACAAATGGGATATATGAATTATAGCGTTAGAGAATATATCCCTAAACCTCTCAGATGCTATAAATGTCAAAGAATGGGTCACACAGCAGAGCAGTGTAAAGGACAATTAAGGTGCGCTAGATGTGGAGGCCAACATGAGTATGGCAAATGTGAAAAGGACGCAAAGGTCAAATGTTGTAATTGTGGAGGGGAGCACAGTGCAGCATTTGGAGGTTGTGAAGTGCAAAGAGAAGCCAGAGAAGTCCAGAAGGTTAGGTTTCTGAATAAAGTATCATATGCAGACGCATTAAAGAAAGTGAGAGAAACAAGATCAGTTGGCAAAAGCTACAGTGAAATAGTTCAAAGAAACATAACCTCAGTAAATCAGACACAAACCCAGATTCAAGGACATAAGCAGAATGACTGTGTGCACAAATGTAAAGTTGATGATGATACTTTAGTAGTGAAAAAAGTGAACTTCGTGGGCTTCATTTGTCACACTATCAATGTTGCAACACAATTAAAAAAGAAAAGTGACAGAATTAAGGCTATTGTAGAAGCAGCAGAAAAATTCCTGGACATAAGAAATGTTAAAGCAGATCAGATACATGCATTACTGACTGAAACTGGAAATGGAGGAAATACTCAAGCTGAAGATTAAGCTACTAATTATGGTACTACAAATACTACAGTGGAATGCTAGAAGTCTTTTAGCAAACGGTCAAGAACTTAAAAAATACATATATGAATTAGATGTTGTTCCAGATATTATATGTGTGCAAGAAACCTGGTTGCGACCCCAACTGGATTTTGTGATTCCAGGGTTTAATTTTATAAGACATGATAGATCCAGCAATCATAATGGTGGAGGGTGCATAACCTTTATTAAAGATGGGGTGGCATATAAAGAGGTTCCTTGCCAAGAAGATATAGAGTGTGTAATAGTTGAGATATTCAGTACAGGGAAAGAGGGAAATATTAAGTTGATTAATTTTTACAATCCATGCAAAAATATAGATATTAATCAGTTAAATAAAATAGCTGGGACTGCCTACAGGAAAGAAATATGGTGTGGGGATTTCAATGCCCATAACAGCCTGTGGGGTAGCAATCATACAGACATAAATGGGAACATAGTTGAAGAAATGATGGAAGAAAGATCATTGGTATGCATTAATAATGGACAGGGTACTAGAATTGATGTAAATAGGGGTAAAACATCATGTTTGGACCTTACATTGGTATCAAACAACTTAATAAATGTATGTGACTGGTATATTAAGAGTAATTCTACCCTAGGAAGTGATCACTATCCAATTCTTACTATAGTTAATACAAACATAAGCATTCAAGAAGGAAGTATAATCAATAGATGGTGTTTTGAGAAAGCGGAGTGGGAATATTTTAGGACATGCTGTGAAGATACCATAAACATAGTTTCACTACAAGGAGACATAGAGGAATGTACAAAGGAAATTACAGAACATATTTTTAATGCAGCAGTGTTAAGTATTCCAAAAAGAACAACAAAGGTTAAGAAGAAAGTGGTTCCTTGGTGGAATGAGGATTGTTGTAGAGTGGTAAGAGAACGAAACAAAGCATTTAGAACCCTGAAGAAGAATCTGACTCAAGAGAATGTTTTGGAATATCAAAGGAAAAGGGCAGAGGCACGCAGGACAATTAAATACACCAAAAAGAACAGTTGGAGAGAGTTCTGTTCCACCATAGGTAGAGGAGTAGAGTTAGGAGATATATGGTCTATGTTTAAAAGGATGAGTGGGAAGAGGAAAACTGTTAAAATTCCAGCTTTGAATGATGGGGAAAATGTGATAGTGACCGATAAAGAAAAGGCAGATCTGTTGGGCAGGACATTTATGTTAGTGCATAGGGGTGACCATCTTACAGACATTCATAAACAGTTGAAAGATCTTGCACTCAATGAGAATAAGGACATTAAGCTGAAGAGGGAGGATAACAATTCAACATTAGATGTGGACTTCACAATGTCGGAACTGAACATAGCTTTGCTAGGCACTGGATATACAAGTCCAGGACAAGATCAGTTATGTTATGCCATGTTTCGACAATTACCAATAGAATCTACTAAGTTAGTGTTAAGACTCTTCAATAAAATATGGAAGGATGGAATAATTCCAAATAGTTGGAAAAGTGCAGTTATTCTACCATTTAACAAACCTGGTAAAGATCCAACAAATCCTAGTAACTATAGGCCCATAGCACTGACATCTCACTTATGTAAATGGATGGAGAGGATAATAGTTCATAGGATATCACATGCTCTAGAGCAGAGAGGATTATTGACTAACATACAAAGTGGATTTCGAAAAGGATGTTCCACCACCGATGCTTTAGTAAGAGTAAGTAATGAGGTGGAGAAGGCATTGAAAATGAAAGAGTTGTTGACAATAGTATATTTTGACATAGAGAAAGCTTACGATACAATGTGGAGAGAAGGTCTGCTCATTAAACTAAGTAGAATGGGTTTTGGAGGAAGGATGTATAATTGGATAATGGACTTTTTAACAAATAGAAGAATTAGAGTTAAAGTGGGATCAGAGGTTTCTATGGAGTTTTATGTAAATAATGGTATTCCTCAGGGGAGTGCAATTAGCCCTGTTCTATTTAACATTATGATAAATGATATGTTCTCAAATTTAGGTGATCATATCAAAACAGCATTATATGCAGATGATGGGGCCATATGGATGAGAGGAAGGAATGTGTCACATGTGTCAGAGAATATAAGAAAAGCAATAGGGAAAGTAGAAAAATGGTCATATGATTGGGGGTTTAAGATATCAACAAGCAAATCTTGTTATATGATGTTTACAAATAAGCGTAATTGTCACATTGACAAGCTAACCTTATATCAGCAACCAATAGAGAAAGTTAATGAGTTTAAGTATCTGGGTTTATGGTTTGATAAATATACATGGAAAACACATATAAAGCATCTTGAAACCAAATGCAAAAAAGTTATTAATTTACTCAGAGCTGTGGCTGGATGTGATTGGGGTGCAGATAGGCAATCACTAATTGACATATATAGAGCTTGCATGAGGTCATCAATAGACTATGGTTGCATAGTTTACAGTGCAGCAGCAAAAACAATATTAGAAAAAATCAATAGACTTCAGTATAGAGCATTACGTGTATGTATTGGAGCCATTAAGACCACACCTATTGATGCAATACTCATAGAAGCAGGAGAACTGCCATTAAAGTTAAGAAGAGAAAAACTTACTCTAGCATACTGGATACGACTAAAAGGAAGTGGGAAAGAAATTCTTGCAAAGGAGACAATACAAGACTGTTGGGAGTATTCCAAGTTTCAGAGACAGGGTTTTGGATGGAATGGACAAAAGAGAGCAATGGAATATGGAATGGAGTCCTTAGATTTCACTAAGTTCACCCCAGTTAGTAATATTCCACCATGGTTTTTTCCGGAGGTAAAGATAGATTTTAGTATCATAGAGAAAAAGAAAGAATGGAGAATGGAGGAAATAGGAATTAAAACAAATATTTATCTAAGAAACAGTTATTATAATTACCTCAAAATTTATACAGATGGATCTAAGAACAAACAAGAATGTGTGGGAATCGGAATACATATCCCAGAATTTAAAGTGAACATTTCCAAAAGATTATCTAATCAGCTCTCAGTGTATACAGCAGAAATTGTAGCAGTCATCATTGCGCTACAGTGGGTTGAAGAGGTCAGACCTGACAGAGTGATATTATGCACAGATGCCTTATCTGTTATAAAAAGCATACAGTCCATGACATCTGCAAGAGAAGATTTACTATTAGAACTCTATTATAGTCTATTAAGATTGCATAGGGGTGGTATAGATGTTCAATTTTGTTGGATACCAGCACATGAGGGAGTGAAAGGAAACGAATATGCAGACAAACTAGCAAAAGAGGCATTACAAAAGGAAATATCAGTTCCAATATTATTGGGAAAAGGTGAGGGAAAAGCAATAATCAAGAAGAAAGGTATTGAATTATGGCAGAAATGGTGGGAAGAAAACAAGAAGGGAAGAGGATACTATAAAGTACAAAAGTCTGTCAGTATTAAAAATTATAAAGAAAAGAACAGGAGGGAAGAAATTTTAATAACAAGACTAAGAGTGGATCACACAGGACTGAATAGCACCTTGTTTTTAATGGGGAAAAGGAATAATAATAATTGTGAAAAATGTGGGGTTACAGAAAACACAGAACATGTTATTTTGCACTGTGCATTGCACAAATTAGAAAGACGGGTACTTCAGGATAAGGTTCAAGAGGCAGGAAGAGAGTGGAATTTGATGGGCATACTGGGAACAGAAGGTGAGAGAGAAGGGATAAGGAGCACTAGAGAGGCATTATTTACATTTCTTAAAAATACCGGTTTAATAAGTAGAATTTAAGGCACAAAGACATGATGTTACACACTCCTGTACAGTAGGTGGCGGTATGCACCTTTAAGCTGGTTGCAATCCACCATAACCAAAAGAAAAAAAGAAAGAAAGTAAGTGTGCGCGCTCACGCGGTACGCAGGATTTAGCGTTTCCGATTAAAGCGCGCTGAAGAGCTTCAGTGAATGAAATGTCACGTTTTTGCATTGTGCTTTGAAAACGAAGGCGAAACGCCTAGAATTATGCTTTCAGTTTGATTAGAAATCTTCTATAGTATTGCAGTTTGTCGATCTAAAATGACAATTGTGCATTTAATGTTGCAACCATGTTGGTACGCAAATGCGCGCTCTGAACTTATTTACACAGGGTATTTTCTTATTCTGCGGACCACTTATGTGCACATATATAGACCATTTCAAGCGCTATTCGGCGGCTTAAGGAAGTGACGTCGTTGGTCCCAGGACGTTTCCGGTTAGTGATCCAGCGCATTCAAAACAATGGCGAGAAGCGCTTTATGAACAGTGGGATTGCGGTCATATATATACAAACTTCCTGCTTAAATGTCTAAATTAAAATTAGATCCTTGTCGTTCGGTGGTTGTGTGCTCCCTCTGGGGCGGTACTAACATTCTGAGACGTGTTTAACGGTAGATTTCCGCGAAACGTACCCGTGTTGCGGCAGTGAAGGAGAAGGTTGGATAACAACAAGCAACTCTAGGATAAACAGCGCACATTTCGATTCAGGCAAGTAAATATCGTTTTTAATTAATCGGTTTATTTGTATATCTTTACGTTAACTCTTCAAGTATGATGCTGCATAATTTAAAGTAGCATTTTGTCATTGTTTTAATGTTTACATATGCATCTAGCTTTCGTGTGTAACGTTAATGAAAAAAGGCAAGTTTTTTATTTCTGTTTTATTTCTGTTTTATTGCTAAGTGTTATGTGGGTTAAATTCATATTAGTCGTCTAGTTATTTTGTCAGTTGACAAATGCAGTGAGTAACATGAAAGTACGTGAATGTTGTATTGTGTAACAGTTAAGGGCAGTAGTTTACAAAACGTAATGTTTATGGTAAATATTATTTTCCATCACATAAGCTTTGGTAATGTTAATTCCAAGATGTACTGACGTATTAAGCAATAATAGCATTATTTTTTTATATTGTGCATTATATTAAATAATTGTTTTTCTACTTTTATCCTTATATAATGTAAACAAAATTTATAGAGGTGATTTCTAATATAATTTGTTTCTTAGTCTAGGAAGCATTTTGATGTAAGCAGTTGTAAATATGCAGCAGGGTCACTAAATCTGACAATACAGTGTAATACTGAAATTTGTTAGCTCCCTGTAATTCCCATAGAATTGGTTAAATGTTATATACATTTTCATAATGATGGCTAATATCCTTTGTTTTGTTTTCTAGAAAGTATTCTAAACTGATGTAAACAGTTGCAGAAATACAGAAGGGTCACCAAATCTGAGAAGGCAGTGTAAGGAGAGCCATCATCTGTAGACACCCAATGACAGCTGATCATCCTGCAGTGACAAACCACATCTGACCATATCAACACCCAGATGTGATTGAGAACTTGAGTGTAGTATTCAGTAATTTAGTGTAGTACTTAAAGCGACTGATGACCAGACCAGATACAGACTGCTGCTTTTGATATTTGTTCCCCCTTTGTACTCCATTTCAGTTCAAATGTTGTTTCAGTTGTTGTTGTTTCATTTGTTGAAGCATTTTATGTTCATACAAATATTTACATATCAATACATGTGCTGGAAATAAAAACAGTTGAAAGTGAGAGAATGCTTTTTGTTTATATACAGTACTGGTCAAAAGTTTTGACAAAGTAGTTTTTTTATGTTTTTGAAATAAGTATTTTATGTTTATTAACATGATTAATTATTTAAATGATTTCTATTATAAAAAAATATGTTGTGCAAAGCTGAATTAGCATCAGCCTTTACATTACACCAGTATTCATTTTCACATGAATATATATATATATATATATATATATATATATATATATATATATATATATATATATATATATATATAAAATTTGTGTGGGTGTGAACAGTAAATACGTGCATAAAAACATATATGAATGCTTTATGTGTGTTTGTGTGTGCATTTATTAATCTGCAGATATACAGGTTTATGTAAAACACGTTAGCCAGCATTGAATTGCGACGATCTTGTTTATTTGTGATCACATGATGATTCGGAGCATTCATACCCTCCACTTGCACTGTTCCACAGCAACAAACTTGACCAAACTAACGTTGAACACATGTTGAAATGAATTCAACACGTAATAATAGCATCGAGCGCTTAGTTTAATAGCATACATTTAGCGTTGTTTGGAACGATATGTATTGTGAAAAGTAATGTACTAATGAAAACAAATATTTAAACAGAAATACAGACTGACCACGCAATGCAAGTAAATTAATCACGAACAACCTCCGGATATCTTGGGAACAAAACATGAAGTAAGTTGCACTGCTTGCTTCAGACTGATGACATCCATTGTACGAATAAATGTTCACAATATTTCCGTTCATGTGATATGCTTTTAGCAATCTCCCGTGTACACGCACGCAGCATCGATTAGTTAATGAGCAGCTTTTTTACCTTAACTAGCTTTTTCGCTAGATTTTAAAAGAATGTGTTCGTATTGACAGATCGGAGAAATAGCGCTACCGGAAATGTTTCAGGACCGGACATGCGCAGTAACGTTCCAACGCGCTTGTTATTGTTTACATCCTTGAAATGGTCTATAGGGATGTAACGATATCAAAATCCCACGATACGATAGTATTACAATATAAAGTCCACAATATAATACATTGCAATATTTAAAAAAAAGACAAATGAAAAAAGTATTACATTTAAATTTAAAGTTTACATTTAAAGTTATTCTATCTAATGCACTTTGGGGGTTCAAAATAAGAACTCCAAACCATGTTCTTAACTAAAACTAAAAATTCTAATTAACTAAAAATTTGAACTTTAAAGGGGACTCAACCCTTTTTCTTATTTGCAGTGTTGTTTTTGACAACCATCTTAGATTTAGTCTTAGTCTTAGTCTTTTGGACTAAAATGCTTCTTAGTTTTAGTCAAATTTTAGTCACTTCTATATGTGATAGTTTTAGTCCAATTTTAGTCGACGAAAAGTCAAAAAGGTTTTAGTCTAGTTTTAGTCGAAGAAAAGTCAAAAAGGTTTTAGTCTAGTTTTAGTCAAAAAAAGGGGAAAAAGTAGTCTTTTAACAAATTAATGTAGGTCAGTAAGTATTTTGCTGTTGGGTAGTGTCACTTATAAGTTCTGAAAATAGCAGATCTATAGTTCAACACAATGTGAGCCTCCGGATCGACTATTTTCACCAATAATTACAATAATGAAGGAATGTTTTAGAACATAAAAGACAAACAAGGATGGAATGCTAAAACGGCTTGCCATACTAGTATAGCAAAGAGTATTTAATGCTAAAACGGCTTGCCATAGCGTCAGATACTTTTTAAGTTTTAATTGGCATGCACAATAAGCAGAAATGTCATGCATTTTAAACGTCTGACGGACCACCCACTAACATTTTCGTCTATTCTCGTCTCATCAACGAAAACTCACACACGTCTCGTCATGTTTTAGTCATCAACGAGCCATTTTTATCTCGTCATCGTCTCATTATCGTCATGAAAAAAAGCGGCATCAACGAAATGATTTGGTCATCGTCATCGTTGACGAAAACAACACTTCTTCTTTGTGATATACTGTCTCAGTATAATTTCACACTGGTGTTTTAGGAAGCCAAACAAATTAGAATATAATAATATTGTTAAGTATAATTGAACTGCAAAATAAATGAAAATGAAAATTTTGTATATTATTTTTGCTTTACACTGCATTAAGGAAATTACAATACTTCTTTCCTAATTTCTACACAAGAGATATTTTGAATTTGGACTGCAGTAACGTTACCCATTTAACCCGCTAGCTGTAAGCAATTCATTCTGCACTTTTAAGCTTTTATTTCGACAGAAACAACAGGAGAGCTTTTATTTTGAAGGAAAACTTCAGCTTCAGTGAAAACTGGCTTACAAAACGTGTCTCAAAAAAAGCATCTTTTACTACTAATCTAATGAAATACTGTAATCATCTGCTGTGAAAGTAAAGCATAACAGGTGGCCGTTGCACTCCCAAACGCGTGCTAAACTCTTGAAAAATGCAATAAACAAATTCACTGTGAAGGGAGCCGTTCTGAGCAGCGGAAAACACAGGATCACGAGCTGATCGTCTGAGTATAATGCAAAGTGCTTAATGAAGGTATTAAGCCATATTGTGCTTTCGGGCATTAGTTTGTTTGACAGATACCGTGCCAAAACATAATGGTCCAAAACACAACACAACAAAACACAAACCTTTTATGTTAGAATAAGAAGTTTAAATATATTTTAAGACCTAGTGTTTCATATCGTCATGTGACCACAATAATATGGAGACAGTATATATATATATATATATATATATATATATATATTCAACACAGTTAAGTGCACATCTTTTTTCACAAGGTTAAGTCATCTTAAAATATGTTTCCCATCTTCATCACCTGCATTAATATGGAGTAAAAATAAAATATTCATGGTACAAAGCAGATTTTTGTATAGGTTTGTATGTTAACATTATATTTGTTCATTAAATACGCTTATGAATTGTAAATATACAAGAAAACATGATTTACCAGATAATCATGGTTATAAATTATGGTATTAAAATGAACTGTAAAACGTCCAAAACCAACTACATTTAATGACTCACAGTAAATAAGTCATTATATTCTAAAAGGGAGTCAAAATACGAAAGTGAGCCGTTTTGCAGATATTTCGATATTTAGGAGTCGTTTCACCTTTAAAAACGTTTTAGGAGGAGTTAAAGTTGCCCACACAGAAGCTCCGCCCTTGACCTAAGCATTCTTTGCTGTGATTGGTTAGCGCTACTTACAAGCAATCAGCGATTGGACAGTTGAACAGTCATTCAAGTAGCCGTAGCAACAACAGCAAACAGAGATCAGATGAAAGGCGGGGCTTGTCACAATACTAGCGGGGATCAAAAAACCCTCCCTAGTTTCCTGAAGGAGGCGTTAACTACATAACAGCAGTGACATAAACGTTCAAGATCAGGTTTGCAGCTAGACATAGCAGAGCGAGGGATTTGACAGTGACATCTTTCTTTCCAAGTGGAATTGACCTAGAGCCTTTCTACTCGCCAATATGTCTGATGCTATAAAAAATGTGGCAATTTTCGGCAGCACGGGAATGACGGGGTTAGCGACCTTACCTATCGCAGTGGCCGCAGGTACACAGTTACACAATGACACTTGGGATACAATTGTTATTTAAAATGTTTAATATTGTGCTTTACGATATTTCAATGCAGAGCTTGTGTTTGACCTAGCAAAGATGTGACTTTGTTTAAAAATAGAAACTCGAGTGGAAAGTTGGGGTAGTTCAAATTGACTAAATGAATAATATAGTCTTTATGAGTTGTTTATTAATAGCACGAACTTGTTTTTCTGTGGGTTCGATCGGTGATAAAATGTCAATTTCGTTTTATTTGTTTTCTGTTCCTTCTCTTATGCATTGTGATCACGGGACTTATGACACTTCTTAGTCATGCATAATAACTAAACTGCTGAGTCACAGAATGCATGTTAAAGATAAGCATGAACTGACAATCTTTATCTGAACACTGCACAGGTCTTGATCAATTTCCCTCCACTTTTTTAGTTTGATCTATTGTCATTGTCATTACTATATAGGCCATTCTACAGAATTGGAGTTGGAAACGTCTTTTGCATTTCTAGTAACTGTGCCGTTAATTCTCATATTGTATTTTTAAAGAAAGTCTTGGAAGATTTTGCTTACATGTAAATTGTAAATCTATATTATTTGCTATTTTATTTTTTAAAAAAAAAAGAGGTAAATCAATAATGATTACAATTTTAACAATATTTTACAATATCAAGTGTGATTTATGAGATTTGTTGTATTTTGAACCCAATTTCTCTTTTTTAAAAGGCAAAAAGTTGATCATACTGATTTTAAAGTTAGTTTGAACATACACTAAACCAAACATTATCATAGCATCTGAGCTGATAACTCAGTATACTTTATTTTTGACAAAACATCCCATTTTTCGGTGACTGTAATGCTTTGGTAGCGAACACATCAAATTACAGATTTTTAACTTTCATACTAAAACACTACTAAAACATACTAAAATAAAATGCATAACTGTACCGAAACAATGATGACTTGTTTTGGTCGTGACTGTTTCAGTAGTGACATTTATGGGATAACAACCAAAAAAATAAATAATGTCACTACTAAAAATTTAAAATGTCACCAAATGTTTCAGTAGTGACTGTTTCGGTAGTGACAATTTTATAGATTTTTTAACCTAGCTCAAAGATGCTAATCAGCACATGGTTAGCTAGCACAGTTCTGAACAGTGGTACACATATTCAGACAAAATGTTATGAAATAACTCCGAAAAAAGTGTGTTTAATTATAGAAAAAATGTTGTACGGTAGTGGCGGCGTTCTTTAAAGTTACACACAGATTTTTTTTGAACACATTTACCTCAAAATGATGGGGCCTAGCTACCTATCTATATAAATATTTCCTGATAATAAATCAGTTTTAGCCAATAGAAATTCACTTTTTAAAGTAATAAAAAAAGATACTTTTAAAAACAAGAATGGGGACAAAATACAAAAAAATAATTCAATTTCAATTTTTTTACAAGTTAAAATTTAGGAGTTAGTGTTCGAGACAGCCACCTCCCAATTGCAAGTACCCACTAAAATATGATTTTATATATATTAAGCTTTCTAATATTTTAAATCTTATTGTGGGTTTGAATAGATAATAAAATGATCTTAGTAAACATCTAAGATTTGAATTCTTAAATGCTTTTTAAATGTGATTTTTGGGTTGTGGGACAGCAGTTTGCACCGATTCTGTAGAATGGTCCATATGTAAATATCAAATGAATGCATAAAGGTAGACAATTAACATGAATATGATACAAATCAGTACCAAAATAGTGTTCAGTTTTTTTTTTCCCATGTTTTTTTTTTTTTTTTTTTTCAGAAAAAAAAGGTAGGTAGTTAACTTTTAGAAAATGACCATTGTCTTAATTTCTTATGAGCTGTTTTCAACATCACTTGATTGTGGTGTTGAATGATAGTTGTAATACCTTATGGGAACAAACAGGCATGGCATCTCGCATAATCTTTCATTTTCAAGTTTTACACAGACTTCTCACTTAGAAATTTGGCTGTTCCAGGTTACAATGTGACTGTGCTGGTGAGAGACGCTGCAAGGCTTCCTCCAGACCACAAGGCCTCCAGAGTTGTCGTAGGAGACGTTCTGAACAAAGATGATGTGAAGAAGACCATGGAGGGTCAGGATGCAGTCATCATCATTCTGGGGACAAGAAATGATCTGAGTGAGTTCTCTTAAACTCAAAGCAAATTCAATTAGTAGTGTAACATTTCATTCTTGGTCATGCGTCATTCTTTCAGATATGAATTTACTCAAATTTGACTCAAAATTCTAAATAAAGTCAGCATGAAAATGCTGTTTTCACTTCCTAATTGTGATGTAATTCAGATTACAAAATTGAAATTAGTGGGTGAAATCAAAAGAGCTGTGTGTTACTATTAATTTTAACCAAGTGTTATTCATCTACCAGTGAGCTAAGTGCACTTCATTGACTTATTTTCTGAAATTTTGTCTGCTGGTCCCACCACGATGATGTCTGAGGGAACCCGGAACATTCTGGAGGTCATGAAAGCCCGTGGAATCCGCAAAGTTATTGCATGCATGTCAGGTATCGAAGTCTGAGCTGTATTTGTACTTCATTAGTGTGCAAGCACATAATGGTATATGAAGAAACCGCTGTATCTGTATCTTTTTTTTTTTTACTTCGTACAGCGTTCCTCTTGTGGGATCGTGCCAAAGTTCCTCCTCGTCTGGTGCCGGTCACTGAAGATCATGACCGAATGTACACTGTCCTGAAGGAGTCAGGATTGGACTATGTAGCTGTCATGCCTCCACATATCGCAAGTAATGAAAACTAAAATATCTACATTTACAGTCAAACCCGAAATTATTCATACCCCTGGCAAATTCTGACTTAAAGTTACTTTTATTCAACCAGCCAGTTTTTATTTATTAGAAATGACACAGACGTCTCCCAGAAGATAATAAGACGATGTACAAGAGGCATCACTGTGGAAAAAATTATTACTCAACTTTTATTTACATTTGAACAAAAAGTGGCATGTCCAAAATTATTCATACCCTTCTTAAAAATAAATAGAAAAGCCTTTATTGTCTATTACAGCAATCAAACGCTTCCTATAATTGCTGACCAGCTTTTTGCATGTCTCCACTGGTATTTTTGCCCATTCATCTTTAGCGATGAGTTCCAACTCTTTCAGTTGGGAAGGTCTCCTTCCCATCACCCTGATCTTTAGCTCCCTCCACAGATTCTCAATTGGATTTAAGTCAGGACTCTGGCTGGGCCACTGCAAAACGTTAATGTTTTTGTCTGCTAACCATTTCTTCACCACTTTTGCTGTGTGTTTTGGGTCGTTCTTCTTTGTCCATATAAGCATTTGCAAAGGCCAAGTGGGCTTTTGTGTGCCTTTATCTGGAGAAGTGGTGTCCTTCTTGGTCTGCGTCCATGGAACCCAGCGGTGTGCAGTGTCCGTCGGACTGTCTGCTTTGAGATGTTGCCACCAGATGAGCCCAGATTCATCAGGATGGCCTTGGTGGTGATCCTTGGATTCTTTTTTTTACCTCTCTCACTATCCTCCTGGCCAGCACAGGTATCACTTTTGGCTTCCGACCACGTCCTCTGAGATTTTTCACAGTGCGGAACTTCTTGTATTTTTTAAATAATTTTTTAATAATACTTTGCACTACTTAGCAGCCACAATGCGCAGCCGCAGGTCCTCAGTGAGCTTCTTTGTCCACAAACCAACAGCAGAGAGCTTCTGTTTTTTACCTGTTGAGTTGATTAAAACAGCTGCTCCCAATGAATCGGGGTAATTAGGATGCTTTAGAACAGCATGGACTATTTGGAATAGTATAGAACTTTGGATTTTCCCATAGACTGTGACAGTTTGCAAAGGGTATGAATAATTTTGGACATGCCACTTTTTGTTCAAATGTAAATAAAAGCTGAGAAATATTTTTTTTCCACAATGATGCCTCTTGTACATCGTCTTCTTACCTTTTGGGAGATGTCTGTGTCATTTCCGGTCAAAAAAAACTTGCTGGTTGAATAAAAGTAACTTTAAGTCAGAATTTGCCAGGGCTTGTCTGTATAAAAATATGAATTTTATGTAATCATGTTGTCTTTTTTCTAACATATATACTGTGTGTTTAAGAAAATGTGTCATTGTTGTCTTTCCAGGTGACAAACCTCTGACAGAAAAATACACTGTGACTGAGAACATGTTAAAAGGAAGAGTTATCTCCAAATATGACCTGGGCCATTACTTTGTCAAGTGCCTTTCCACTTCTGAATGGGATGGAAAAACCGTTGGAGTTTGTGGAGAATATAGTTAATCTACTTAGGGATACATAGAAATTGGACGAAATAATTTTATTTTTTGGTAATCATGCCATTGTAGAAATGCTTTGAGTTATGCAACTGAAAGTGTCAAATAACAGAAACTTTTTTAGTTACTGATTTAATTTTTTTATAAACACATCTATAGTTAACCATAGTTTAGAAAAAAATGCTGGATTGATGAACTCACACTTTTGTTTTGCCTTAAGGATCATTGAATGAAAAACAATGTAATTTGCCTAATGTAATCATTTTATGTTTCGTTTTTAAATAAAGATGTTAGTTTATAAAGTTCTTGTTTCTCGTTATATGAAATCTGTATAGTATCCGCTAAAAAAACTACTTCAACTACAATACCCGGCATTCCTTTTGCTCGTGACGTCAGAACTGATTGAATCACTGGCGGGACAAAAAAATTCCAGCAAACCATTCCAGTCCTCCGACGCTTCAGCAGTGTTTTACAATTCATACAAGTCTAATGAAAATATAAACCTACAAGAGTTACATCGATTTTGGAGTTGTTTACATACTTTGCAGGTGAGTAAAACATGTCATCTAGAAAGTAATAGCGGATAGTTAACATGCTAAGCTAGCGTACTGATTTCTGCTCACAAACTTATAGATGCATTGAATACTTGTTTTTTTTTTTTGGTGTCGATTTGTAATGTTACTATAGTAAGTTAGTCAGTTACGTTCTGGAAGGCTGGTATAGTAAATACACCTAGTTCAATTCAAACGAATGTGTTTTTAATATACATTTTCTATATTTAAAATGATTCTCGAGGTTGTAATACATACAGGCTGATGTCGTCTTCGAATTAGGGTTTCGAAATATTAAACACGATACATTACGTCCTTTACATCTAATGTAGAGTTTGCAAAACAATTGGCTTCATTTGTATCAGTTATAGTTTGGGAGGTAAGCATAGTAAATATCATAGAGCAAAATGACTCCCACCTTTTTTTCTCCTGATGATAATCCTCGTTTAATAAAACTTATTTAATGAAATGGCTTTCCTCTTCTAATTTTGTCATTTGAGATGAATATCAATATATATGAGATTTAGTCAATCAAACTTTAGCTATTTTTTTTTCTCTAGAAAATGGTGATTTGTAGCAATGTAATGCTGAATATATTTTTATAGTAAACATATAGTGGTTTATGTCTATTTTTAACGAGGAATTGTGGAGTAAAAAAACATTTTTTCAAGTAAAAAGATCAAATTAGACCCTTGGGGTAAGATGCTATTATTTTACTGTTTTAAAATATTTTAAAAAATTTAATATTTATTGTACTTCATAGGGTTATTATTAAGTCGTTTAGTGAGCCATCTAAACTTTTTATTAAAGCCTTTAGGTTAATTGAGAGAAGTTTATTTTAAATTTGCATTCATATTGTTGTTTTTCTTATATACACTATCAGTCAAAAGCTAGACATTTTTTACTGTTTAAAATAACTGTTTTTCTATTTGAATATTTAAAATGTAATTTATTCCTGTGATTTCAAAGCTGAATTTTTAGCATCATTACTCCAGTCACATGATCCTTCAGAAATCATTCTATATTCTGATTTGCTGCTCAAAAATATTTGTTATTATTTATATTATGTTGAAAACAGCAGAGTAGATTTTTGTTTTTGTTTTGTATGAATAGAAAGATTAAAAGAACAGCGTTTATCTAAAATAGATTTTTTTTTGTAACATTATAAATGTGTTTATCATCCAATCTTTTGATCAATTTAAAGCATCCTTGCTAAATAAAAGAATTAATTTCTATAATTTGTTTCCAAAACACACACACACACACACACACACACTGACCCCAGGCTTTTGAATGGTATAATGTAGAATGTTACAAATGTTATTATTTCAGATAAATGCTGTTCTTTGGATCTTTCTACTCATTAAACAATTCAGAAAAATGACTAAACTGTTTTAAATATTGATAATGATAATAATTAATGTTTCTTGAACAGCAATCAGCGCATTAGAATGATTTCTGAAGGATCATGTGACACTAAAGACTGGAGTAATGATGCTGAAAATACAGCTTTGCATCACAGAAATAAATTACATTTGAAAATATTTTCAAATACAAAGCAGTGATTTTAAATAGTAAAAATATTTCATAATATTACGGCTTTTGCTGTATTTTGGATCAAATAAATGCAGGCTTGGTGAGCAAAAGACACTTAAAAAAAACATTAAAATGTTCAAAACCTTTTGAATGGTAGTGTATATTCAGTTAAAATATGGAAAATGAAATATTTATATATTCATATCTCATACCTTCAGATTAATTGCTTTTACTGGAATTTTACATCAATTATATATTTATACATTGTGTAAAGATGGCCTGTTTTAATAATTTTGTTTTGGATGTACTGAAACATTTCCTCATAAGAGCAGTCTTAAACTCAACTTGTCGTTTTGCAGTGTGACAAATGGTGGCCAAGGGACAGAAGCGCAAACTCCGCAGGGAGGACGAGGGAGGAGGATCTGCGTGGGAAAGTCAGCTCCAATCCGTGTTGGACATCTCCATGGATAAGTTCCACCGTGACCAGGCTCTCGTTGAGCCCTGCTTATTACGGTCGGTTCTGATCAACAACACGCTGCGGCAGGTTCAGTCCGAGGTCCGAGCGCAAGTTGAATCCCTGTCTGCTGTAAAAATTCCCACACAAACAAAAAATCAAATCGGGTTGCTTCCAGAGCCTGATTTTCCCAAAATGTCCCCTCCATCTGACCATACACCTCTGTTGTCACTGAATACTGGAAATATGGAAGACGATTTCATGGCCTGGACTTCAGAGGAGGATTTTTCTTTATCTTCAGCCATTTCTGCCATTCTCAAAGATCTAGATACAGTTATAGATGCCAATCAAGGGCCTTGTGCATCTCAACGGGCTCCGCTCAGCTCTGTAGAGAACCTAACTCAATATCCTCTGTCAGGTTTGAGGACTGAAAGAATGTCCGACATGGCATCGTCCATCAAAACAGAGGCCATGTGTTCAGGTTGTCCTCAAGATGTAGCTCTAGACAAACTTCTCTTAGACATGGACACATCTGTGTTTGAGCCGGAGGTGAACCTCCTGCAAGGTTTCTCCGTCACAGCTGACGATCTAGTGAAGTATCTGCCATCCCTGTCCAAATCGCCATCAGCGTCTTCTTCCTCATCTTTAGCCTCTCACAGTCAGGCCACGTGGGAAATCCAGGAGATAGAGCATGTTATGGACATCCTGATGCGAACATACCCGCAAAGCTGATTTTTATCAATATCATGTTTCTGACATTGAGGTTATACGCAGTTTTTATGGAGGTGTCCTGAAGAAATTTCCACTAACTACCTCATGTCTACCAACTTGTCATGTTCTGATGATTTCAGTGTCAGCTGATAGTTCTGTTTCAAAAGTCAAAAGCATTTCACAAAGTTCAGCAGCTGTTAAACAACTGTTTTGAAGCGAGTCCTTCCAAATGTGCCATTTTGTGTTTGTTTTTTCCCCCAGTACTTCATGAAATGTTGTTCTCCGAAATATGCACTTTCCATTGAGTCAATTCCTTACATTTTGTATTGGATCCTTACATAGCTTGCAGGTTGCCATTAAGAGTGGCCTTTAAATAGACAAAGGTCATAAAAATGAGATTGTGTATATTTTTAGTTTAAAGATATTATAATGTGCAGTAAATGAGCATTATGAAAAAACTGGTGCTGTTTCAGCAGATAAACATGTAGTTGCCTATGCAAAATATTTACTATGTCAGTATGAAATTGTAATGCGAGTATTAATCACTCTTTGTATTCTATTGATGTACTTTAAATAAAGTGGTACTTGGTGACATCAAGTGGCTGGAAGAGGAATTATATTTAAGAAACTGAGGCAGTGCCCATACTATGTCAAAAGGCTGTTTGGACCGAATGCCATGCAGACGACTTTGTAATTTATTATCTAATATGTAAATGGAAATAATTATTCTACAGAATTGGTGCACACCCAAAAAACAAGCATTTAAGTATTCAAATCTTAGATGTTTACTAAGATCCTTCTGTTATCTATTGAAACCCATAATACGATTTAAAACATCAGTAAGCTTAATATACATAAATTGATTATTTATTAGGTACTTTGAATTGGAAGATGGCTGTCTTGACCCCTAACACCTAAATTTAAACGTATGAAAATATTGAATTAATTTCATTCCATTGTTGTTTTTAAGAATATCTTCTGGATTTTTTTTAAAGAAGAGAACTTACATTTTTTTATATATATTTTCTTTGTAAAAAAAACTTTATGTAAAAAAATTTCACGCATTTTCATGTCACTACACTCTTAAAAATAAAAGTGCTTCACGATGCCATAGAAGAACCTTTTTTTGTCTGAATGGTTGCATAAAGAACCTTTAACATCTGAAGAACCTTTCTGTTTCACAAAAGGTTCTTTGTGGCGAAAGAAGGTTCTTCAGATTATAAAAAGGTAGGAAAGAGATGGTAAAGAACCTTTGACTGAATGGTTCTTCTGTGGCATTGTTTGAAGAACCTTTTAAAGCACATTTATTTTTAAGAGTTCTGATACAGTGTTTTAGTCCATTGGCTGAGTCTTATTTTAACTACACCCCTACATTTATGAGCAGGAAATATTCATGTGTCACTCTACATGGTGAGTAGATAGACCCCATCTTTTTGAGGTTAATGTGTTCAAAAGTATGAAAAAATCGGTGTGTAAAGTCACCACAGAATACCGTTTTTCTATAATGAAAAACTTTTTTGTGAGTTATTCCATAAAATTTAGTTCTGAAAACTGTTCAGAACTGTGTTAGTAACCATGTGCTGATAAGCATCTTTGAGCTATATAAAAGTATCTGAAATTGTGATCCTGGACCACAAAACCAGTCATAAGTAGCACAGTTATATTTGTAGCGATAGCCAAAAATACACTGGCATATGGCTCAAAATGATCTTTTTTTCTTTTATGCCAAAAATCATTAGAATATTAAGTAAAGATCATGTTCCACGAAGATATTTTGTAAAATTCCTGTTGTAAATATATGAAAACGTAATTTTTGATTAGTAATATGCATTGCTAAGATCTTCATTTGGACAACTTTAAAGGTGATTTTCTCAATATTTATATATTTTTGCACCCTCAGATTCCAGATTTTCAAATAGTTGTATCTCAGTCAAATTTTGTCCTATCCTAACAAACCATACATCAACGGAAAGCTTATTTATTATTAAAAATGTACCCTTATGATTAGTTTTATGGTCCAGGGTCACAATTGTCACTACCATAACAAAAGGGAAAAGGGAACACATAACCCTTTATTTGGGGAATAAAATTTTAGTAGTTATGCAAATCTTCAGTATTTTAGTATTTTTTTGTAGTGTTTTAGTATGTTGGTTAATATTCTGTAATGTGACGTGGTCGCTACCAAAACATTACTGTCACTACCAAAAATGTCCTGGCACGTTCGAAGCAAGAGATCTTTTGTCATAAATAAAGTATACTGAATTATCGGCTAAGATGTTATGTCAAACTAATGAATCCTCAACTTTGAAATCAGTATGATTTTCTTTTACAAAGAAAAGTTGGATTCAAAATACAACAAATCTCATAAATTACACTTGAAATATTGTTAACGTTGTAATTGTTCTTGATTTACCTTTGAAAACTTTTTTTTAATAAAGGAAAAAATATATATTTACAAGAAAGATGTAAGCTAAATCTTAATAGGCAAATAAAACGCTTCTTATTAAATGACATATTACTGTGTTTTGGTGCTACAAATGTGTACCTTGGATAATGTTTCCAACCGAAAATGCACCAATTCTGTAAAATGGCCAATATAAAAGGGTTAAGAAACATCCAACAGATTACAAAAGACCATTTTTAAGCCATAAACAGATAAGACTTTAAAAAGTCTATGGGCAAAATTTTTTGTCACTACAATATTGATTTCTTTTATATCTTACTATTAGTTTCACTAACTAGTCCTAAAATGTACAGTAACAACATGGGTGACAGGAAACTGTTGTTTATTTCGCTTACAGGAGAGATAAGGATTTTTTTGTGGTAGGTTCTTTAAACTTATCTACATACTGAGCTGAAAATGTTTATTACAGCTATTTTTTAAAAAACCTATTCAAAGAGAGAGATAAAACAGGATGTGTAAAGTACAACCTTCCTTTAAAGGGGTCATGAACTGAGAAACCAAAATTCCCCAAAAATTCCCCAGATATTTTGACATAAAAAGTCATTATAAAAACGTTCATGTTAGTATAAAAATAGCTTATACAGTTGAGGTCAAAAGTTTATATACACCTTGCAGAATCTGCAAAATGTTCATTATTTTACCAAAATAAGAGCGATCATACAAAATGCATGTTATTTTTTTTATTTTGTACTGACCTGCATAAGATATTTCAAAAGACATTTACATATAGTTCACAAAAGAAAATAATTTATAAAAAAAATGACCCTGTTCAAAAGTCACTTGATTCTTAATACTGTGTTAACTGAATGATCCACAGCTGTTTTTTGTTTTTGTTTAGTGATAGTTGTTCACGAGTCCCTTGTTTGTCCTGATTCAGGACTCCTGAACAGTTAAACTGCCCGCTGATCTTCAGAAAAGCCCTTCAGCTCCCACAAATTCTTTGGTTTTTTAGCATTTTTGTGTATTTGATTTTAGGAAACATGCAAGTATCTTCTGTAGCTTCTGAAGAACAGTACTAAATGAAAAAATATATAAATAATTTAGGCATTATAAGAAAAATGTACACATCTTCATTCTTTTCAAAAGTTTACACCCCTTAATGCATAATTTTTCCTTCTGAAGCATCAGTGAGCGTTTGAACCTTGTGTAATAGTTGCATATGTTGTCCTCAGTGTGAAAAGATGGATCTCAAAATCATACAGTCATTGTTGGAAAGGGTTCAAATACACAAAAATGCTGAAAAACCAAAGAATTTGTGAGACCTAAAGGATTTTTCTTAAGAACAGTGGGAAACTATTCAGGATAAACAAGGGACTCATGAACAACTATCACACAAAAAAACAGCTGTGGATCATTCAGGTAACAACAATATTAAGAATCAAGTGTACTGTATGTAAACTTTTGAACAGGGTCATTTTTATAAATTCAACTATTATTTTCTCTCGTGGTCTATATGTAAACAAATAGCCTATTACTTGCAAATTATGATGTATTTTGATGTAAAAAAAAACAAAAAAAAAACAAAAAAAAACCATAAGCTGACGTCAGAGAATAGTACAAAATCATAAAAAGGCAGTTCATGACACCTTTAAAAAGTCACTCCACCCCGAAATGAAATTGTCATTAATCACTTACCTCCATGTCGTCCCAAACCCGTAAAAACTTAATTCGTCTTCGGATCACAATTTAGGATGTTTTAGATGAAAACCGGGAGGTTTGTAACGTTAACTGTCCCAATGGCAAGTAAATAACACTGTCAAGGCCCAGAAAAGTATGAAAGACGTCGTCAAAATATCTGCCATCAGTGGTTGAACCATAATTTTACGAAGCTACGAGAAATAGTTTTTTGTACGCAAAGAAAACAAAAATAATGACTTCCTTCAACAATTCGTCTCCTCCGCGACAACGTAGCGCCATTTTATCCCCTGTACGTTACGCAAACAGCGTACGCTGTTCGGTGAGCTGCGTCATGCGGATACGCTGTTTTCGTTCGTTTCAAAGCGTAAATAAACGTAGAAAACGTATCCGCGTGTATTCAAAATATCTTAAGTTGTGTTCCAAAGACGAACGAAGCTTTTACAGATTTAGAACGACATGGGGGTAAGTGATTAATGACAACATTTTCATTTTGGGGTGGAGTAACCCTCCACAGCTACACAGACTTATATTTTTATGCACCTGTCAATACAAATGCCTCAAGTCACAAAGTACCAAAACAGCTTTTATTTTTCTCTGCATGCATTTCTTAAAACACCTTTTTTTTTTCTTCTGACAGTAAATATTAGACACCTTTTCGTTCCCTACCATCCAACATTGAATATACAATTCCATGATACAAAGAATATTTAATGAATGTACAGTACTACAATAAAGAAAAAAGACTTTTTAGCATGACCAATGGCTGTCCAATGATTGCACAAACCGAAGTAAAAAGCCAATTATAAAGTGCATCTGACGTTCTCCACATGTCTGGACACCGAGAACCACCATTAACTAGATATGAAAACAATGATTCAATTCATTTCACCCTCATAACAGTATTGGACGAGTGGCAAGCAGCAGCATTATCTTCATGTTTCTATGGTTTAGAGCAGTCTTGGTCCATGCAAAAAACAAAACAAACAAACAAAAGAAGTCATTTGAATATGAAGTCATCAGTTACGAATCCTACACAAAACAACACTAAAGAAAAATCACACTCAGGACACAATGAGCAAGTTTCCAATTTCCTAAAGCAACATCCCTATAGTCTTAAAGATCAGATTTGGCAATGAAAATGCTCTTCCCAGATGCTTTGGTCCTACAAAACATCTGAAGTACTGTATTGCACATGTTCATACTTGATTGTCTTGACCTTTTAGGTGTTAAATTGCAACGTGTTGGCGTTACACGTCCAGACAATTTACAAATGCAGGACACTGTGAAAATAAGTGACCTTATTTAAATGTGGAGAGATCTGGTGTTTTATCTATTGATGGAATTGTAGGACACTTGAGAGCTGGGATCCTGAGGCTTAATCGAGGTCTTCTCAGCCTCAGGTGATTCATCATCAGGCTGTCGTTCTACTATTGGCTCTTTATCCCCATCTTCCTCCTCGTAGCTTGGCAGCTGGAAGAAAGCAGTCCAGCCATGCACATCTGCAAGCTTGTGGAAAGTACGAAGGACCAGGAACATGACCATCAAACCCACAAACAGGTAGACTGTAAGAGAAAAGAACGAGAACTCATGTTACCACACAACTTGGACAACAATTACAGGTACAGTACATGTCTAACACAATATATACTATATAATATATAAAAAGATCTTACACTGTAAAGGTGCTTCAGTTAAGTACTGAGTTAAGGGTATGAATACTTATGCCAAGGTTCCCACTCTGAGCCAAATACTTGACTAAAAGGCCGAATTTCCTTGACCTATAATGAATAGATCTATCCATTCCATTTACAAGCTTTTTGTACTTTTTCACAAACATTTTAATACAACACATACACATCACTTTTTTTTGGCTTTTACCCATTAAATGCACTTTGATATTTTTCTATCATCTACTTTTAACACCCAATCTTTGAAGTGATCATTTTGTAACCAACCTCTTGAAATGTACATTTCCTTGGCATGTTTGCCTTAGTTAACAGGTACAGCCAGGTGACTGCATTTGACTTAAAGGGTTAGTTCACCCCAAAATGAAAAGTCTGTCATTAATTACTCCCCCTCATGTTGTTTCAACCCCGTTAGAGCTTCGTTAAAAGTTATTTTTATTTGAGATAATTTTATGAAATCTGAGCACTCTCTGACCTTCCATAGACAGCAAAGGTCCTACCTTGTTCAAAGCTCAGAAAAGTACTAAGTCCAAGTCCATGTGACATCAGTGGTTCAACTATAATTTTACGAAGCAGCAAGAATACTTTTTTGTGCAAAGAAAACAAAAATACAGATTTATTCATGCTCGGATTTGATCAAAAATATCTTCAATTGTGTTCCGAAGATGAAAGACGGTCTTACGGGGTTGGAACAACATGAGAGTGAGTAATTAATGACAGAAGTTTCATTTTTGGGTGAACTAACCCTTTAATAGATTGCCAGTTGACAATTGTGAAGGGAATAAAATGGCACTGAAAAATAGCCCAACCTTAACAAAAAGCAAAACGTGTATAACAACATGATAAAAGAAATACGGTATAGAAAAACGACACTTTTTCCCTGATATTCCATGACTTGGACAAAAATTCTCTGACTTTCAATGTCTGCAATAGACCTTTTAAAACTCCAGAATTTCCAAGACCCGTAGGAACACTGTTATGCAATAGAATAATTTAAGTTTTTTTATTTTTAATAAATTTGCAAAGATGTTAAAAACATCTTTTTTTTATGCTTTGCCATTTTGGTGTATGTAGATTGATGTGGGGAAAAAAGTAATTTGAAGCAGTTTAACAAAACGTGAAAAAAGAAGGGGTTTGAATACTTTTGCAAGGCACTGCATTTATCAAGTTTTGCTTAATAAAATCTTTTACGCAAACAATTTTCATTTCTCTTGGAGAAAAGTAAAAGGAAAACAGTTCACACCCTGATCCTTCTTTACACACAAGCAAAAACACACTAAAAGAAACCAATATTACCGAAACTGTTACTTCTCTTACCCATGACTGAGATCTTGTACAAAGCTCTGAGTCTCTGTCCTGGCTTTTCCGCTGGCACAAAGTCCCCCAGTCCTATAGTGCAGAGGGATATAAAACAAAAGTAGAAGGCGTCTAAGAAAGACCAGGTTTCTTCTATGGAGCTGAACACCAGCGCAGGCACCACAAAGACAAAGAGCACCACCAGGACCAGCAGTACGATAAAGTGCACCACACTGGCGGCACGTGGCTGCAGGCCTGCCCTCCGCTGGCACATGGAGATCGGCCCATAGGTCAGAGGGTGCATGAGGCGCTGGACACAGGCCGTGAGCACTAGCATGGTGAAGGGCACTCCAATCAAAGCATAGACGATAGAGAAGGCCTTTCCCGCATCTGAGAGCGGCGTAGTGTGGCCGTATCCTGAAATAGAGGGAAAGAAAATGCTTGAAGAGGAGTGTTTCTAACAGCAAAATGCTTCAAGTCAAGTCCAATTTATTTGTAAAGTGCTTTTCACATTATATAAAACTTTGTTTACAGCAAGGAAAACCCAGTTCTAATTCGTGAATTGTTTTGTGTTTGGTCTCTTCTCCGAGTTTCCAAGTTTATGCTATGCCTACGTCATCCGCTAGAACACCACTCTTTTGTGAACATACGCATGATGTAATATTTTTCTTACACAAAGTATCATTCACTTCAGAAGGCCTTTTTAACCCCCGGGAGCTGTGTGGAGCACTTTTTATGATGGTTGGATGCACTTAATTGGACTTCAAAACAGGCATTTACTTCCATTATAAAGCTTTGTAGAGTCATGTTTTTTTTAATATATATAACTCTGATTGTATTCATCTGAAAGAAGAAAGTCATATACACAAAGGATGGATTGCGCATGAATAAATCATGGGGTAATTTTCATTTTTGGGTGAACCCTGTTCAAAAGTTTCCATACACTTGATTTTTAATACTATGTTGTAACCTGAATGAGCCAGAGCTGTTTTTTTTTTTAATAGTGAACAGTTAAACTGCCCACTGCTCTTTGGTTTTTCAGTATTTTTGTGTATTTTAACCCTTTCTTACAATGACTGTATGATTTTGAGATCCATCTTTTTACACCGAGGACAACTGAGGGACTGTTACAGAAGGTTTAAACACTTACTGATGCTTCAGAAGGAAACACAAAGCATTAAGAGCAGGGTGTGAAAACTTTTGAACAGAATGAAGGTGTATACATTTTTCTTAATGTGCCTAAATAATATTTTTTTTCATTTAGTACTGCCCTTCAGAAGCTACAGAAGATACTTCATATTTCCAGGAGACAAAATAAGTAAATTTACCCTGATCTTCAAATTCAACCCCCCCAACCCCCCCCCCCACCCAAGCTTTTAATGCATAATTTTTTTTTTTATCTGGAGCATAAGTGAGCGTTTGAACCTTCTGTAATAGTTGCATATGAGTCCCTCAGTTGTCCTCAGTGTGAAAAGATGGATCTCAAAATTATACAGTTATTGTTGGAAAGGGTTCAACTACACAAAAATGCTGAAAAACCAAAGAATTTATGAGACCTGAGGAATTTTTCTGAAGAACAGCAGGCAGTTTTTAACTGTTCAGGACAAACAAGGGACTCATGAACAACTATCACTAAACAAAAAAAAAAAAAAAAAAAAAAAAAAAGCTGTGGATCTTTCAGGTAACAATTTAAGAATCAAGTGTATGTAAACTTTTGAGCAGGGTCATTTTTATAAATTCAGCTATTATTTTCTCTTGTGAACTATATGTAAAACCTTTTATGTGAAATATCTTATTCAGGTCAGCATTATATAAAAATAACAACATGCATTTTGTATGATGTCTCTTATTTTAGTAAAATAATATTTTGAAGATTCTGCAAGGTGTAAGTAATTTTTTAAATTAAACTGTATCTTGGTAAATATTTTGTATTTAATATGAGATAATGTGAGATTTTATGTGACAAGCTGACTTGCGTCAGGTATAGTTCTCCAACAATTTAATTAAGTCTCATTTCATTTCAAAACCTGTACGACTTGCTTTCTTCGGTGGAACACAAAAGATTTAGAAATTTGTATATTCATACAATGATAGTCAATGAAGTCCAAATATGGATTCCACTGATTTTTACTGTATGGATTGTTTTTTTGTTTTTAAATATCTTTTGTGTATTCCAAGGTTTGGAATGACATAAGGGTGAGGAAATGACAGAATCTTTATTTTTAGCTGGAAAAACCCTTCAGAAAACCCTAATTATATTATACACATGATTTTCTGACAGCATAATGCTTTTAGTATAATCTAATACAGAGCAGGAATCATCAACACAGGTTAACATGCTCAATGAAAGGAAAGCTTTATACAGATAAACAGGTCAAAGGATTGATTTCCCATGATACTGTTTGCAAGGCCTAAACTGAGAAGCCCCCTTTAAGCAAACAAAGCATGCACTATGTCTAAATTCAAAGGAGTAAGAGAGTCATATGTGAGTTTGACAAAAACAAATGTCATCAAATAACCTTGAAATAAGGACAATGTGCATAAACTAAATGTGGGATAACACATGCACACTACAATTTGAATGTTACCACACACATCTGCGTTGCATGCAAATCCTTTCCTAAATAGGAAGATTCAAAAATCAGCATTTGTCTGAAATAAAAAGCTGACAGTGTACACCATACCATTTAAAAGCTTGGAGTCAGTATATTTGCTAAATAACAATTTTATTTAGCAAGGACACTTTAAACTGATCAAAATTATGATAAAGACATTATGGTACAAAATATTTCTATAGTCAGTGTCAAAAAATTAGAGAAACATGAAATTTGTACAGTACATTTCCATGGTAAAAAAAACATTGAAACATTTTGACAAGTGTGGCTCATACAATGACAAAAATACTTTAGGCCAATTTACTGAGAGTTTTTTGTGGAACCAAAAATGGTTCTTCTATGGCATCGCTGTGAAGAACATTTTAAAGCATCTTTATTTTTAAGGTAGGTGCAAATGACAGCTACAGTTACAATGGATGAAAAACATGTGTTAGTTAATCTAATTAAGCACCTTCACAAGTACATGAAAAGTATTTTAGCTATGTACACGCTGCACTCTAAATACAAGACCAACTTAATTACATTAGCAGTACAATCATGTGCATTGATCTAAACACAGCTAACTTTGAATAAGTAATATTCTAAACGATCTTCAATTACTGGACATGAAAATAACATGAAAAAGTCCTACTGTTTGTAAGGCTTGGATGCAATATATCAGTTCCGTACATATCTATCACATTATAAATCAGATTAGGCAAAAACAAATGCCTACATTCACTCAAAACCGGACCTTGCAAATAATTTGACTGATGTTCTTTATGGGAAGAAAATTACTGAACTTCTCATTTGAAATCGTACTCTAAACTACTCCACTTGCTATCATTTATGACCCTGGGCAACAAAACCAGTCATAAAGGTACATTTAAACGCAGATTTATACATCTTTTTATTGATGTATGGTTTGTTAGGATAGGACAACATCAGTTTGAGATACAACTATTTGAAATTTATTGGAAATTTACTAAATATCTTTATGGAATAGATCTTTACTTACTATACTAATGATTTTCGGCATAAAAGAAATTTATAATTTTGACCCATACAATGTATTGCTGGCTATTGTTACAAATATACCCGTGTTACTAATGACCGTTTTTGTGGTCCAGCGTCAAATTTATAGGTGCTTTCTGTTACACACCAATTATTATTTTTGTTTTTAAATCACAGTTAAGAAACAGTTAAGGGGTGAATTTGATATAGACAGACCCCCCTCGAAATGCCATTGGGTGTAGTTTTGAGTAGCAATTGGGCTGGTTTTGTTGTGAAAACCTGGCAACCCTGATCTAGAAGACAAAACTTTGTTTACCTGCATGTTCATGTTATGTGACAACTGCCGTCAGACAGCCAAGAACACCTTATTCGATTGATTAAAAAAAACTAACCTTAAATCTTTAAGTAAATATTTAAAGTCAAAGGAGCTCAGCTGACATAAATTTGAGAATCCCTGATCTAAGGTTTTATTGTGCTATGCTATTTAAACACTTCATGAGACTAATCAGTTTTATTTTAAATGAACAGTCTAGTTTAGTATACACAATCTTTATATTTATCCCCTGGAATGCAAACTGTACCAGGGAACCCCTCCAAAAAACATGTATTTTACCCCCAAGAACGCGATTTTTACTGGGGGACCCCCCTCAAAATGCCATTAGACATTAGCAATTGGGCAGGTTTTGTTGTGAAAATCTGGCAACCTTGATCTAGAAGACAAAACATTTTATTTGTTTACCTGCATGTTATGTGACAACTGATGCCAGACAGCCAGAAACACGTAATTCAATTGTTTAAAAAAAACTAACATTAAATCTTTAAGTAAATATTTAAGGTCTTAGGAGTTCAGCTGATGTAAATTTGAGAATCCCTGATCTAAGGTTTTATAGTGCCATTTAAACACTTCATGAGACTCATCAGTTTTGTTTTAATGAACAGTCTAGTTTTTAGTATACATATATCTTTATATTTTTCCCCTGGAATGCGAACTGTACTGGCGAACCCCTCCAAAAAAACGTGTTTTTTATCCCCCAGAACGCGTTTTTTCCTGGGGGACCCCCCTCAAAATGCCATTGGGCTAGTTTGGAGTAGCAATTGGGTGGGTTTTGTTGTGAAAACCTGGCAACCCTAATCTAGAAGACAAAACTTTTTATTAGTTTACCTGCATGTTATGTGACAACTGACGTCAGACAGCCAAGAACACATAATTTGATTGATTAAAAACTAACCTTAAATATTTAAGTAAATAATAAACTTGAGAATCCCTGATCTAAGGTTTTATTGTGCTATGCTATTTAAACACTTCATGAGATTAATCAGTTTTATTTTAAATGAACAGTCTAGTTTTTTAGTATACACAATCTTTATATTTATCTCCTGGAATGCGAACTGTACTGGGGAACCCCTCCAAAAAATGCGTATTTTACCCCCCTGAACCATTGGGCTAGTTTTGGGCTAGTTTAAAGTAGCAATTGGGCAGGTTTTGTTGTGAAAACCTGGCAACCCAGATCTAGAAGACAAAACTTTTTATTAGTTTACCTGCATGTTATGTGACAACTGACGTCAGACAGCCAAGAACACGTAATTCGATTGATTAAAAAAAATAACCTTAAATCTTTAAGTAAATATTTAAGGTCAAAGGAGCGCAGTTGACGTAAATTTGAGAATCCCTGATCTACGGTTTTATTGTGCTATGCCATTTAAACACTTTATGAGATTAATCAGTTTCATTTTAAATGAACAGTCTAGTTTTTACTGTACCAGGGAACCCCTCCAAAAAATGTGTATTTTACCCCCCCGAACGCAATTTTTACTGGGGGACCCCCCTCAAAATGCCATTAGGCTAGTTTTGAGTAGGAATTAGGTGGGTTTTGTTGTGAAAACCTGGCAACCCTGGTCTAGAAGACAAAACATTTTATTTGTTTACCTGCATGTTATGTGACAACTTACATCAGACAGCCAAGAACACACAGTTCGATTGATTAAAAAAACTAAGCTTAAATCTTTAAGTAAATATTTAAGGTCAAAGGAGTTCAGCTGATGTAAACTTGAGAATCCCTGATCTAAGGTTTTATTGTGCTATGCTATTTAAACACTTCATGAGACTAATCAGTTTTATTTTAAATGAACAGTCTAGTTTTTAGCATTCACAATCTTTATATTTATCCCCTGGAATGCAAACTGTACCGGGGAACCCCTCCAAAAAAGATTTTTACTGAGGGAAAATGCCAAAATGCCATTGGGCTACTTTTGGGTAGCAATTGGGCATGGTTTTGTTGTGAAAACCTGGCAACCCTGATCTAGAAGACAAAACATTTTATGTGTTTACCTGCATGTTATGTGACAACTGACATCAGACAGCCAAGAACACCTTATTCGATTGATAAAAAAAAAACTAAGCTTAAATATTTAGGTAAATATTTAAGGTCAAATGAGTTAAACTGACGTTAATTTGAGAATCCCTGATCTAAAGTTTTATTGTGCTATGCTATTTAAACACTTCATGAGACTCATCAGTGATCATTTAAAACAAATGTCTAGTTTTTAGTATACACAATCTTTATACATGAAATTATGTATCTGCTTTATATTTTAGAAAGTGTTCCCCAACACAAAGAGGAAATCAAAACGTTTGAAACAACCCTGTTTGTCAACATTTCCATCCTGTTGAACATCCTGTTTATCTTACCATTATGCAAATAAAGTTATAGTCCTAAGTGATAAAGTAGGCATATTTCTGAAAGTCTGCTACGCCCTGTTATAGAAAATATTTATAAGGTATTTACTTGTTTATTAAGTTACAGACTTCAAATGCACCGCATAACAGAAATGAACTACTCCACTGTTTACACTTGCTTACAGTAGCTGCTAGTTTGTTCAGTTTTGGCGAACTTTGGAACTTAGTTACTTTGTTTTACAGCACTTGTAATGTTTATAGAGTTTTCGGAGAGGAACTAGCTGTATTTTACGGACAAAATTGGATACTAAAAGTATACATGCTCGACACTAGAAGCATCAAACAAACATCAGGCAACATCCGTTAAACTTTGTTCCTTTGAAACTCACCCACTGTCGTGACCATCGTGTTTGCAAAGAACAGCGAAGAAGCCAAATCCCAGTTTGTACGGAGTGTGGCATTTTCAAGAACCGACACGCCGTATTTATTCGCTTTTAAAATTCTTTCCAAGAAAGCTTCGAGAGCCGTGGCGTTGATGCAGCTCTGGTTGAGGAACTCAGCTTTCAGGGAGTTCAGGTCTGATTTCAGGGTCTCTTCCACGGGCCGCTCGATAGCAGAGAAAACAAGCGCTCCCAATAGCAAATAAGTGAAATAAGCCAATATGAAGCCGCTGAGCACAACGCAGGACCTGAACGCTGTGGACATGGTGAGTTTTGTGAGTAACACGATGACAGAGAGTCTTAATTTGCTGCAGTGATGTGTTGGACTGATTGAACTCCACCCTCTGAAAAAGTTGGCCACGGTGGCCAGGAAATAACCCGTTTAGTCACATGGGTGATACTTTGAATTGTAAAGTGCAGCATAACTTTTTCGTTCCTCATACGAGCAATTTCATTTACACTTCACTGAGAAATGCATTATACCTGTGTGATTACTATCAAGAGCTCTCATCGCAGTGCCAAAAGTCCTTAAAAAGGTGTACTCCGTCCTTAAAAACGTGGTACACCTACAGAAAAGAATGGTATTTTGGGGAGATGTCATTAAATGTAATTTCGACTTTGAATATACTTTTTTTAACTACATATGATTCATTTTCTAAATACAGTCTTAGAAATAAAGGTGCTTTAAAAGGTTCTTCAAAAGCGATGCCATTGAAGAATCATTTTTGGTTCCACAAAGAACCATTCAGTCAAAGGTTCTTTAAAGAACCATCTCTTTCTTACCTTGTTATAATCCGAAGAACCTTCTTTCACCACAAAGAACATTTTGTTAAACAGAAAGATTCTTCAGATGTTAAAGGTTCTTTATGGAACCATTTAAACAAAAAAGTTGCTTCTATGGCATCGTGAAGCACCTTTACTCTTTGAAGGAGTAGTTCACTTTCAGAACAAAAAAGTACAGATAATGTACTCACCCCCTTGTCATCTGAGATGTTCATGTCTTTCTTTCTTCAGTCGTAAGGAAATTATGTTTGAGGAAAACATTTCAGGATTTCTCTCCAAATAATGGACTTCTATGGTGCCCTGAGTTTGAACTTCAAAAATTACACAAATTGTTTGCCTATGCTCTGTTTATTTTTGTATAAAATATTTTTAATTTAGACGTTTAACTAAAACCACCATTTTATAGTTTTAGTCCTTAACATGTGAGATGGTAATCAGCAAGAAATGCTTTCATTCTTCTTTCATTGTCTTCCCTATATTTTTCCAAAAATATTAATGTGACAAGGTGTGACGGGGTTGAAGTCTGTAACACATTTGAAGGGATACATTGCCTTCAATTTTACTTTTTGGTTTTGTCTCTCTCTCATATTGTCCCTTTATTTCTGGGTCAACATATCTGCAGGCCAAACACTTTCTGCTGCGAATGTGGGTGCAATTTCTGATGTAGGATGCTTGTCAAAGTTAAAGTGGACATATTACATAAAAATATATATATTTATAACCAAAAAATGAGTTGCCATGATTTTGGTTATATTTTTTCATTAAAATTAGTAATAAATCAAGTAAATAACTCAACCCTGTCAAAAGCGTACAACAATAAGAAACATATATTTGTAACGGGGTTGAGGTTTTCACTTAAAATTGCCACTGTTCCTCATGTAGTAGGAGATCAGACAATGTATGGCAGCAATAAAACAAGTAGTCTACATTGTATACACTTATGGATTAAAATAAACTGTTGAAAAATAATAATTTTCCATCTCAGTTTTATGTGTCGGGGTTGAGTCGTTCAACTTGACACAATCCTCCCTGAGTATAATATGCCTCAAAAATATGAATAAAAAGTGCGATGCTACTAACCATTTTCTACATCACTATTAAAGAGCTCTGAATGATGTAATTTCTGGAAAATAATGCCACATATGAGCAGAGTCTAAATTATTACAGGTGTGGAATGGTTAGTGTGACAGGGTTGAGTTCAGACTGAGGGACGTGACTTCAAAGTCTGTTTTTATCAAATATCTTGCGTTTTTTTTAGAAAGATATTCTTCACAAGAAAGGAACACAAATAAATGCATACATAATTGCCAAAAAAATAAAAATAAATAATACGTTTCTAAGTACAAACTCAGTGAAGTGCCTGCAGGGACATGACAAAATGGTTGGTTTAGGATATATATATACATTGTTTATGCCAAAAAATATTAAAATGCAATAATTATTTGTATTCATTATAATGCGCAAACCAAAGTATTGAGAAAAGCTTTGAACAATTATTTTTTGGAAACCCCCGCTTTAGAAACTCTACGGGACTGAAATATTATCACAAATGACGTAAACTCACATGAGATGAAGGCTCCAGTCACTTCAGGCTTTTAGATAAAGTTATTTTTGTTCCACATAGAGTGTGGGATCCACCATAGTGTATATAGTGTAGCATGTTTCCACCACACAATTAAAATAAAATAAAGGTAATTGTGACTTTTTATCTTACAGTTCAGACTTTGTTTCTTGTTGTGAGATGTAAACACAGACTTGTGTGATAAATTCCCAATTCAAGCTCAGAATTTACTATTAACTCATAATTTTCCTCGCTATTCTGAATACACATTTTTTTCATTATGGAATAAAAAAATTAATAAAAAATTAATTGCTTTCTATCTCAGTTTTATATTTCACAAATTAGACTTTTTCTCAGAATTGCAAGTTTAAATATAAAAAGTCTGAATTGTGAAATATAAGTTATAACTCTGAGGGGAAAAAAGTCACAATACCTTTATTTTACTATAGTTTTACACTGTAAAACTATGTTTATTTATGTCCCACACTGTATGTATTGATGCAGATTTGGGTTCATGTGCATACTGTGTATATTACACTTTGTTTTGATTGATTAAAAAAATGGTCAGAATAGTCGTATGTTGTGTCCCCTCACTTTATAGTTTTCTGGTGAAATACAAAATAACAGAAAAAAACCCAAACTCGTGATGGAGTCTGTTGTGAAGATGCAGTGAGCGAGAGAGTCACATGTCGCTGAGGGGATAGAAATAGCTGCAGTCTCTGTCAAAACAGTTTATTGCTTTTCTCTTCACATTGTCCGCTCTAAGTAAACAGTCCTCACTGCCATACACACTTATGATGAGGGTGTGTGAGGACAGCAGTGTGAACAGCTGGAGACAGTGTACTGTTATCTTAGTAAACAAGCAGCCAATTCACTCAGTAGTCAAAGTTAACCAATTCATTGCCAAAGTTTCCTCTTAATGTCTTTTTGAAGCGTTTTAATAGCATTAACTGGAACTAAATAAAGCTTATGCACATTTATTGTGGAATATTGAAAATATTGTGAAGATTTATGCAGATAGTGGAAATGTGCCTGAAGTTTTTTTGTTCTCATAAATCATATGAGCTTTTAGCACTTCTGCTTCGGTCTCTTATGAAACGTTAAATAGTTGATCCCTCAGTTGTCCACTTCAATTAGTCTTTCAAAGATGTTTTAATTACACCAATCAACAAACAAGCGTACAGGTTCAATTTAAAATGTTAACATTCATTTTAAAACACTTCTGAAAATATGGTCTCTATTCGTTAGGAGTTAAAAATGGCACAATACAGTGTCATATTTAGTACTTCAAGCACAGGGGAAAAAAGACATGGAAACAAGAAAATGGATTTATCTGTGAGGTGGTGTATGAAAATACATTTTGTGGAAATTTGCTTGCTTTTGATAGTTTTCAGACAAAGGAGAGCTTTTGGGGAGAAGATAATCAATCTTATTCCCCCTAAACAATAAATAATTGTTTTTATTAATTTTATGTTTCTTTTCCATTATCATGTGTGACAGTAGAAAGCAATGTGACAGGGCAGATTTGAATCTACATCCCTGTGAAAATGTGCACTAACCGGTATGCTATGGCTCCTGAAAACCAATCTTATTCTAACAATAAAATCCATAGCAATAATTAAAAGTCATATACAAATGCATACTGACATATTTTCATCTGTCAGTAAGGTGGGTCCAGTAACCAGACTCATTCCTTACACCTTTGCCAAAGGGTTTTTTAACTTGACATTTCAGTATGATTAACCCCAAATTTCTGAAATACCGAAAAACATATATTTGGTTAAAAGGTCAGGGGTCTTGTGTGTCTCGATACACAGCTGAATGAGAAACATAGTCTACCAGACAGTGAGTGAGAACAGACACTAAAAGAAGAAATACACTTTAAATAAATATTGAATAGAAGTCAATCCAGGGATTATTCCTCTGCCCTGTATTTCCTGTTTTAAGGAAGCATAGGTTTCGGTGAATATAGAGACTAGGTCATGACATTTCTGTTGAAGTCATATGACAGTCTCCTCTTAGCATTTGCAGCTAACTGCTGGTTGGAGGTTGGGAGATTTGGAGAAAATCTGGCACTGGTCTTCAGTCGAACTGTCGCACATTCCTGAGATAAAAGAGGATGATTGGTTATTAAAAACATACACTTCACTGGTGTTTCAAGTATCAAGCTCTATTTATGGTAAATGTACTGTATATAAATACATTTGCTATTTTAAATATAATAGTACAATTGTTTGATGTAGCAAATCATTTTTACTTTACAGTGCCTTGCAAAAGTATTCATACCCATGCTTTAACTTACTTTTCCCCCTACATCAATCTACAGTCCATAGACCATAATGGCAAAGCAGAAAAACAGGGTTTTAACATCTTTGCAAATTTATTAAAAATAAAAAACAATTAAAATGATTAAATTGCATAAGTATTCACAACCTTATCTGGGACAGTTAAGAAAATTTAGCTCAGGGGCATTCATATTGTATGGGTATGATTTGGAGTAGCATACATTTCTCAACAAAATGTCTAACAACTGAAAATGCATATCAGAGCAAAAAACCCTGAGGTAAAAGAAAATAGAGGATTGCATCAAGCCACACATCTGGGGAAGAGCTCAGAAAAAATTCTGCTGCATTGAAGGTTCACAGAAGTATGTAGTTTCTGTTATCCTTAACGGAAGAAGTTTGAAACAACCAGGACTCTTCCTAGAGCTGGCCTCCTGGCCAAACTGAGCAATTGATGGAGAAGGGCTTTGGCTAGATTGGACCTGATGGTCACTCTAATTCTATATTCTTTTCTAATTCTATTCTATTTTCTATACAAATTCTTGTATTGAAAAATTTAGCATTCTACCTGTGATAAAACTGTGGTAGGTATTAGTTTTTTGTAAGGGTGTGTTTATGATCAATCTGCATAACTGTGACTGTAAAATATGTTTTGGTATGGAAATGACATATTTTAATACCAGTGGTGGACAGTAACGAAGTAGTTGTAATTCGTTACTGTACTTAAGTACATTTTTCAAGTATCTGTACTTTACTGGAGTAGTTTTATTTTGAGTAACTTTTACTTTTACTTCACTACATTCCAAAGCATAATATCGTACTTTTTACTCCACTACATTTAATAAAACATGTCGTTACTCCTTATAATATATTACGTGCTCCGAGACGCAGAAGCAGTGTCTGATTAATGAACAAACTGATTCTTTTCAATCGGTTCGCAAATCGCCACAAGCGATTCATTCACGAATTGGACTGATCCAATTGCAGCTGTTCAAACTCACTGATTCAAATGAGCCGTTTAGAGCGAGTCTCCAGTCATCTGAATTCACAAATAAGAACCGGGAGATTGTGAGCGCGCGCGACTGATGCTGCGAAAAGTAAGATATAATGTCGAGTTTTAGGATTAATTATTGCAACTGTCAGTTGTTTGCGAACTAAATCTGCTGTAAAGGGTGATGTATTTAAGCCCGCTGAAATGATTAAATGCAGACACATCATCAACATCGTCTCTTTTTAGGTAAAAAAACGAAACATTAAAATAACACAGATTAAATCAAATAACTCATAACGTTACACGTTCATATTCCTCGCTGCTGTAACCTCAACAGTTTTATTAAAATGCTACGCATTTAGCCCTATGTGACGTCTGTTTTTATATTGTTTATTAACGGTATACTTTTTTATATTGTTTGAATCAACTAGCCTAATATACAGAAATAAATGTTTATTCATAACCATACTGAAAATAAGTAAATATTGTTAGCTGATGCTAACTGTCTAGCTAACAAGCTTGCTGGTGCTAAGTTGAGGTAATTTTCAGATATGAAGTCCAAATATTTATAATCAACCATCTAGACAGATTACATCTGAGGGAAAAGAAAATATGTGATGTTCAGATGGTAACTACAGTAATTATCAAAGTGTGAAGTGATGCCCTCTGGGGACATTTGGCCAGGGGTGTTTTTACACCACAGACAATGTTTGAGAAAAAAGAAAAATATTATGAAAATATAATTAAATTTTTCTTCCTAACTTCAGGCCTTATTCTCATATCATTTATAACTGTGCCGTTCCGCAAAATAACAAGCTTTAAAACCCTTTTCTTACTGGTGAAAATGAGATGGTTAAATCAGTTTTCTCTCAGGTAACGTTACAATGCAATGTAAGCTTCACAGTGAACATTGTCAACGTAGACCATATCAACAACAAAAATCTATCTTGACTCCATATAGTCTAGTGGTTATTTTGGGAAAAACCAAGGCTTATAGTAGGATTATAAAAAATATATATGCTAATATAAATTTATAGCCTTTATAAAATTGCAAAATATGTCAGTACTTTTTTACTTAAGTACACAAAAAATGTAGTACTTTTGTACTTTCACTCAAGTAAAATGGAAAAAGGAGTACTTTTACTTTTACTGGAGTAATATTCTATTATACGTATCTGTACTTTTACTCAAGTACTTGATTTGTGTACTTCGTCCACCACTGTTTAATACCAAAACTAGGACACCCCTCCCCCCCATTCCTATGTCCTCTATTTTGAAAACTAAAATATGGTCACCCTAAACATCACTGCAACACTCCACGCATCTGGGCTAAAACCAGCCTGACCAGGATGGGAGACCAGCTAAAACCAGCTACATCCAGCTTAAACCAGCTAAGACCAGCCAACCAGCCTAGGCTGGTTTTACCTTTGTTTTCAGCAGGGAAGACACATTAAAACAGACTTGGAAGATTCTCTGGTCTGATGAATCTCAATTCCAAGCTTCATGTTTGAAGGAAACCAGGCACTGGTCATCACCTACAAAGTACCATCCCAAAAGTAAAGTGTGCTGGTGGCAGCCTCATGCTGTGGGGCTGTTTTCAGCACCAGAGACTAAGGGACTCGTCAGAGTAGAAGTAAAAGCTCAATGCACCAAAATATTGAGATAGCCTTAACGAAAACCCAATCCAGAGCATTCAGAACCTCAGACTGGGCAGAAGGCACACCTTCCAACAGGACAATGACCCTTAGCACACAGCAAAAGTGGCTTATAGACAACTCTGTGAATGTCCTTGAGTGTCCCAGGCAGAGCCTGGGCTTGAACCCAATCAAACATTTCTGGAGAAACCTGAAAATGTCTGCCAGATTTCATCCAAGCTGACAGAGATTGAGAGGTGAAGAGATGAGGAGAAGAATGGCAGATAATTGCCAAATGCAGATGTGCAAATCTTGTTGCATCATACCCAAAAAGACTTGAGGCTGTAAAGGTGCCTCAGCTAAGTACAGAGTTATAAAAACTGAAGTAAATACTTATGCAATGTTCTTCAGTTTGTATTTTGAATAAATTTATGAAGCTGTGAAGATTCTGATTTTGCTTTGTCATTATGGTGTATGGAGTGTAGATTGATGTGGAAAAAATTTTATTTCAAAACAGTTAAACATAAGGCAGCAACATAACAAACGTGAAAAAAGGGGTATGAATACTTTCGCAAGGCACAGTATATCATTGCATTGGTTTCCTATTTCATTACAGCAAACTCACAGAGCTGGGACTTTCCAAATGCAGTGACTGAAGGAGAAGTTTACAGGACAAAGACTCTGCCCTCTTATATTTCACACCAATCATCCGGTCAAGATCCTGGAGGCCATCAAGTAAGCTCTGCTTCCTTTGGGCCAAAGCAAAATGATTAACCCCAAATTGTATAGCATGTAACAAGAAAAACAAATACTATTATTGTTCATTAAATTATCAAAGGAAGATTTGTTTTTACATTTTCCGTCAGGATGGAGGATGAAATACAGAATTTCATGCAAAACAGTCAGCCCTTTGTGCTTTATAGAATAAAATGCTGCAGTATTTCCTATCACCACAAGGTGGCAATAGAAGATTAATATAAATCAGGAGTTTTCAAACCATTCCTGGAGCACTGCACATTTTGGATGTTTTCCTTATTAGCTAAGTTAATTCAGCTGTGATAAATAAGGGAGGCATCCAAAACGTGGGTTCACTGGAAGGTTTCAGGAACAGCTTGAAACACCTCAAGTATGTCTTTAAATAAACATGTTCTATAAATAAAAGTAATAATAAGTCATAATTAATGCAGGCCAACTACAAATGATGCAACATACTTGTGCTCCCCTGTATTGCTGTTTTCAGCTGGTCCTTGCAGAAGCTGCTTTAGAGTAGGAATGTTTTCAGGATTTTCACAGGGGGACTTTTCTGAGGGAAAGGCCTCTAGAAACACATTTGACTACACAAACACACATATCCAGTAAGGATCACTAATTATCAGAGCATCAACAGTGATCAAAATGTTTATTTCAAAACATAATTCTTATAACAGAGGATAAACCTTTACCACATTATGGAGAGGAGAGAGGGGAAGGTTTGGCTTTTCAGCAGAAGGCCACCACTGACCACCAGGCACTATCTTCTGGTCCACAGTCTCCTGGCCGAAGGCAGTCCATGTGCTCTCTGACTGCTGGAATGACTGGACTGCTGTCCAATCAGATGCCCAGGATGCAGGTTCATTTGCATCAGCAGAACTTGTGTGTTCCTCTGAGAGAAAATAAAGGTTATGCAAGTCTTATACGTTTCATTTTCAAGGCTCTCATACAAAAACTGTTTATAAGACCAGTAGGCGCTATGTTATTGGAAAGATGTTCTGCTTTCTGTGGTAGAAAGGTTTCACACACTTTAGAACATGTGCAATAACTGACAAGCGGTGAAAGTGTTTAACCACATTTCAGTTCAGTTTTTATACACTCTGGGGGGAATGTTAAATGTGCTATTTATAGACCATGGTGGAAAGGCACAACATAGGCTCAGTAGAAAAACATGCCTCTACATTTTTGCAAAGTTTAAAAAACTTAACTATACGTTCAATTCACCAGAGCCGTAAATCACCACTAACTTCCTTTTCACACAAATTATGATTACTGGGCCTGATTATTAATTAATGAAGAATTATTTATGTGTGCCTTCTTCTTATTACCTCGGAACACTGTGAATTAATTAACTAGTTCATAAATATGCATTTTTTGACGTAGTAAACTTGCTCAGAAGCTTACCGGGTACAGCTTTACACTTGTGATGTGATGAAAAAAGCTCAAAGGCTTGTTGAAGCAAGCTAAAATAGCTTGGATGCTTCGAGAAAAATGTGTTTCATATAACACTGGCTTTTGTTAATACTGTATAGTTTGGTGTGGGTGCTACATTATTAAGTCAAAAGTTTACATACACCTTGCAGAATCTGCAAAATGTTAATTATTTTATCAAAATAATAGAGATCATACAAAATGCATGTTATTTTTTATTTAGTACTGACCTAAATAAGATATTTCACGTAAAAGACGTTTAAAGTCCCCAAGAGAAAGAAACAGCTGAATTTATGAAAATGACATACACTTGATTCCTCATACTGTGTTGTTACCTGAATGATTCACAGCTGTTTTTTTTTTCTTTTTAATGATAGCTGTTCATGAGTCTCTTGTTTGTCCTGAACAGTTAAACTGGCCACTGTTCTTCAGAAAAATCCTTCAAGTCCCATAAATTCTTTGGTTTTTCAGCATTTTGGTGTATTTGAACCCTTTCCAACAATGACAATGTCACTCAGTTGTCCTCAATGTGGAAAGATGGATCTCAAAATCATACAATCATTGTTGGGGTTCAAATACAGGGTTCAAATACACAAAATGCTGAAAAACTAAAGAATTTGTGGGACCTTAAGGATTTTTCTGAAGAACAGCAGGCAGTTAAACACAGCTGTGGATCATGTCTTACACGATCATTCCAATCATGTAAGACATTTGTTCATCTTCAGAAATGAAGATATTTTATATTAAATCTGAGAGGTTTCTGACCCTGCATATACAGCAATGCAACAACCACATTCAAAGCTCAGAAAGGTAGTAAGGACATTGATAAAATAGTCTAGTAACCTTAATGTTACGAAGCTACGAGAATATTGTGCAAAAAGAAAACAAAGCTTTTTGGAACAAAGCTATTGGATTTAAAAAATAAATAAATCTTAATCTGAGTTCTGAAGATGAATAAAGGTCTTACAGGTTTGGAACGACATGAGGGTGACATTTTTGGGTGAAGTATCACTTTAACTTTAACAGTGTTGCGAAAATTGTAATTTAGAAGAAATGTAACTGGAAAACAGTAAACATGTAAAACTACTTGTGTGACATGATTGCAAAATTAAAGACTCTATAAAAGTAGGTTAAACCTGTTTAAGCTCACTACCTGAATCAACTGGTTTTCACCTTTTTAGAGAACAGGATTAATCCCTGCGGATTAATATTACACAATGGCTGGCAAAAATGGAATTAAATCCATAAACTTTTTTGGAAACGCGTTTTATTTATTTTTGACCTAAAATTATAGTTGGATGTACTAGATGAATAAACAATGACGTTTTTGTCTTCTATTTTGATCAAGCCATTCCCTCTAGACATGCTGCCTTTGGCATAGTGAAGGTTGGCCTCTCCTCTTGTCCCATTGGCCTTGTGTTTGCATGTCTTTTTAATGCTGCCTCCTGCCTTAGGCTGGAACACAGCAGCAAGGGGAGTGAGTGGTTGGGAGAGAGGGGGGGGGGGGGGGGTTATGGGGGGATGAAATTCCAAGCAGTGCTTTAAATAATTAATATCTTCACATGAGGTCGGGGGAAGCGAGGGGGTCTGCAGGAATCCAGGTCAGTCCAGACAGACTATTTAGTACATTGGGACTGCATGTTTATCTCCTCACTCAAACCCAAACAAAGCCAGGTTCCAGCTTTAGAAGAGAACTTACTGCTTACTGTACCTTCCGACTTATGTGACAAAATGTATTCATTACCCTGCTACTTTCAAGACAGTGTACTTACCACAATTGTAATCCTCTCCAGGAGCCAACTGTTGGACCTCACTGAACCCTTCCGTCCACAGCTGCTCTCCACCTGCCTGCATGAAAGCCCCGAACTCATCCTCCTCCTCCCCGCCCACATCAAGAGACCCCTCGTCAGCGGCCACCTTGTCCTTGTCGTCAACTCTTGCCGGCTCTGATAGCAACTTTGAGTTCACCAGAGGCAGCAAGTCTCCACCTCTAGCCCCCACCTCCCCCTTGCTTAACGCTGGGATGGCTGTTGCTATGGCTGCGGTGGTGGTAGGGGCAGGATTAGGCAGGGAGTGAATAGTGGTTACAGTTATATTGGCTGTTGGTGCACTAAAGCCTCGTGAAGAGGATTTGTCAGACTGCTGAACTTCAAGTTCTCCATGCTCTGTGATTAATTCCTCCCAATGCTGAGGTGAGCACATGGACAGCCTCCGCTTCTTTTCTGTTGTGCTACATTCAACACCCACTGAAGTGCGGCTCTCTGGCACAACTCTGTTCTTCGTGTCTGGAGTCCCATCTGTCTCTGTTGTAAAATCACTGGACTTCAGCGAGTTTAGATTCTCACGTTCTAGTATGCACTCCTCTGATCTGGATTCTTGATTGTTCCAATTGTTGATAGGGACTTCAGAGGGAGAATGACCTATGCTTGGCTCAGTATTACAGTTTGTTGTGGTCAATTTGATTTCTAGACTATCAAAGTTAGTCTCAGATGCTACAGATGACCCTAGATTTGGCACATCAGCAATAATGTTCTGGTGGTCATTTGCATCAAGGTCACATTTACTAACCACTGTGTCTCCTTGTGCATCACCGTTGGCACAACTAAATTCTTTTTCAGAACAGTTATCGGATTGATTAATACTCATCCCAGCTTCAACCTGCTCATCTGGTTTGGCACATGGTTTGGCAGAAGAGCAGCAGGTTTGTGGATCCGTGTTCTCGGGTGAGTCAGTTTTTACAGATATGGAGGAATGAGCCCCTTCGTCTTTGCCCGACTCTAAGTCATCCTGACTTGCATAGGTAGCGCTGCTACCCTCCTGGCATTGTGTTACTGTGTCATCTGGTGTTACGTTCACTGGTTGCGCATTTTTTTGATCCCCTTTGCCGTGAGACGCTGCTCTTTTCTCCACTGAGGCTGTTGTTTTTCCACACTTCCTCCATTTTCGTATGGCCCTGGGCTTGGCCTTGAACAGTCCACCGTCGTCTATCCCATCCTGGCTCACCTTTGGCCCTTTAGAGGAACATTTATGCTCTTCCTTCGTCCCCTCAAGAATGACAGTGTGAGTCCGTGGACCCGTGACTCTCGCCCCAGTCCCGCGGTTTCCAACAGCACAGATGTAGCTGCCCCTTCCTTGGGCCTTGAGAAACAGACAGCGTGTCTGAGTCTGCCTGCCACCCCCCTCGGTGCCTTTCAAAGTGGCCACAGTTACAAGAGCACCAAGACCACCTGGCCTGACCCCTGGAGTTCTCGTTGCACTTATTGTGCTGTCCAGCGTGTGCCCATAGCCACTGCTGACCTGACCTGACCAGCTTCTTTGCCCCACCCTGGTTTCAGGAG